>NW_018164992.1:294341-368512 GCF_001263595.1 Phalaenopsis equestris | reverse complement strand
TTTATATAATAATATATTATATATATTATTTATATAATAATATATTATATATATTTATGTCTAAATTTAAATCATAACACCTCATGTGACAATGTGGTTAGTGTGTTCTTTTGTATATATTTGATCTATGTTCGAATCCCACACTTTACATCTATTTTGCTCAATCTTAGTTTAACTAACCAATTTCGAGCCGAACACAAGCCGAACACGAGCCGAACACGAACACGAATATTTAAATCGAGCCGAACATGAACACACTGTTCACGAGCCGATTTCAAACACGAGCTATTTCGAACGAGCCGAACACGAGCTCGCTCAAGCTCGGCTCGTTTACAGCCCTCCTGATAATATGAATGAGGGAATAGACAAAAGTAAAAAGGATTTCATGCTGAAATAGTTGATCAGACTGACATTGAAACGAAAGTTACTTAAGTCTAGCCGGTGTTCTATAAAATGAATTTAGCTGAACTTTAAAAGACTTCAGGTTAGTTCGATAATAAAAGCAGAGTGTAAGAACAATTATAGCTTTATAATTAAAAAACTAAACTCTACTGATTTCATTGAAAGGAATATCGTTCGATGAGGACAAAAGGACATATTGAAAAGCCAGCTAGAGAATAAACGAAGAAAAATACTGAAACTCGATCTGAACAAGAAACTTAAGCTTGTGTTTAGTAACAACTGTTGAGAATTGGACCCTAATGAAAAAAAGGGAATAGTGAAGAAGTCTAGAGGTTTATTTATAAAACCTTGTAATACCCTATTTAAGCCCATGTTATGAATGCACAAATTAATTTTTTGGAGCAATTATTTCCCAGAGGTGGTGGAATTTAGGCTGAAGGTGAGCTAAGAGTGTATATAAGAAAGAAACAAAATGAGAGAACGATGCCTTCAGTACCACTTGTGCCAGCCAGTCTTTTGTCCCGGTCTTCCTCAACTCTTGAGACACTTACACCATCCACCTCCGATCTTTAACTCGTAGGTTAAATGATTCGTCCTCCTTCTCCTAACCCCCCAACTTTAAAAAGGACCTCTTGCAGCAATGCGGAACACCCTCCTAATTGTTTTGGGTGTGAACATGACAATGCTAACTTAGTTTTATATTCTAACATATCACCTTTACATGGAGCATTAATTGCATCTTTGGACGCTGTCTCTATACCTAAGTGTAGGCAAATTGCTAAGAAAGATCCCAAGTGAAAAGCGGCTATGAATGAAGAGCTTAGGGTTCTTGATAAAATTTGAACATGAGAGATAGAACTATGAACGGGGAAAAAAGGAAGTTCAGTGCAAGTTGATCTTCACAACCAAACTACAGAAGGGAAGTTGGAGCGATAAAAAGCACGGTTGGCGGCAAAATGGTATAATCAGACATGACATTGACTATGATGAAACCTTTGTACTAGTAACAAAGATAAGCACAGTGAGAACACTGGTTTCAGTGAATAGTTGGTGGAGGTTAGATTAACTTGATGTGAAGAATGTGGTGAGTTACTGGAGAAAGTATATATAGAGATACCACCGGAAGTCGGTATAGTCCAAACAATGCGCAAGGTGTGTAGGCTCATAAAGTTACTGTATGGCTTGAAGTAGTCTCTTCAAGCCTGGTTCGACAAGTTTAGAAAAGTCATGATGGACATGAGATATCAGCAGATCAATGAAGACCATATGATGTTCTTTCGACAAGATGAAGGTCACACCACTATACGTGCTGTGTATGTTGATGACATCATTGCCATCGATCATGATGAGGCAGAGATTGTCCAACTAAAAATAAGTTTGGAGAATAAATTTGAGATAAAGGATCTTTGACAGCTCAGATACTTTCTTGAGATTGAAGTGGCTCGTAGACGTGAGGGGATAGTCTTACCTCAGAGAAAATATGTACTAGATCTTACGGAACATGCATGCTAGAGTGCAAACCTGTAGTCTCTCCAATTGGCTAAAAGGCCAAGCTGAGTGCAGAGACAGGAGAACCGGTTGATCGTGAGAGGTACCAAAGATTAGTGGGTTGTTTGATATATCTATACCACAGTCGACCCGACATCTCTTTTGCAGTGAGCGTGGTGAGCCGCTGCATGCATGATCCAAGGAAGGGTCATATGGATACAATATATCAGATTCTTAGGTACTTGAAGAGTCCATCTCAGGACACTGCATGTTTGTAGGGGACAACTTGGCCACTTGGAAGAACAAGAAACATTCTATAGTAGAGAGGTCAACAACAGAGGCAGTGTACAGAGTCATGACCTTAGGAGTTGCCAAGATGACGTGGCTGAGAGCCTTGATGGTCAAGCTTAAGGTGGACCAAGGAATTCAAATGAAGTTGTAGTCCGACAACAAGTCAACAACCAATATTGCAAACAATCCAGTGCAACACGATATAACCAAACCTGTGGAGATTAATAGATTCTTCATCAAGGAAAAGCTGAATAACAGGCTACTAAAGTTAAGTCATGTAGCCACTGAAGAGCAAGTGGCTGATTGCCTCACTAAAGGAATTAGTTCATTAAATTTGTCTAGGTTATGTGAAAAGATGGGCTTAGTGGATATCTTTTGCCTATCTTGAGGGGAAGTGTTGAGGATTGAATCTCATTTAGGATCCTATTGGAAAAAAAAGGGAATATTGAAGAAGTCTAGGGGTTTATTTGGAAAACCTTATAATACCCTATTTAAGCCCATGTCATGATTGTAAAAATTAATTTTCTAGAGTAATTATTTCATTAACACATCAAACCTTTGACGTTCTATTGGCTAAATAAGCTTGGGTTATACATTGATCAAAGTTATAATGTGTGCTCCTATGAATATTCTCATAAATGATAGAATGCTGACCGTGGATTTATTCTTTCCTCTCCAAATAAAATATTATCACGAACTGAACCTGACTGTATCCACGGTACCTGCATTAGCACATTGCACCAAACATGAGGGCATCACAACAACTTGAGATAATTCAAAATAAAAGAGAAACAAAAGACCAAAATGATCAATGTACAAAAGGTAGTAAAAAAGTAACCTGTGGCACATATGCTATGGATCCATAGGTATGTATGCACCCATGGATAAGTCTCATTTCTCCCAGAATGGAACTTAACAAGGATGATTTACCTGAGCCAACCTAGAGAAAAAATAAAAATAAAAAAGTTTAATAAAAAATATACTACTACTACTACTAATAATAATAGATCTCCCAAGAAAAAGCTAACAAAAAAATGAAGACGAATCAAACATTGGAAAAGAAAAAATAAAAAATACAATAGTAGTAGTACTAGAATGGTGAAATCGAATTACATAAACCAAAGAAGTGTTTCAAGTGATTATCAGATTTGTAAAAGTCCTTGAGACACTAAAAGGAAATAAATAAATATTACTTTGAGAAATTACTAAATGATAGTTCAGGAAAAAAATAATTTTGAAAGAACAATAAGAATCAATATAGTGAAGTATATTATAGATTGTCTACAAGAACAAAATTGATTTATTTTTAACATAATGGTAAGACTTCAGGCCCAGGTGAGCTACTATTGAGATTTTGAGAGTTATGGAGGAATGGAAATGAAATATTTTGGTAGCAATTTTTAAAGATAAATCTTAAAATAAACACCTAACTATTAATGTATGACAATTAGTTCCAGAGTATTAAATTTCTCTCCAACATGTAGAAAATGTGATACAAAATTCTCAATTTACTCGATCGATTATACAAAATTGATCCTGATTTAGGTCCTAAGGAGTAATTTTTGGATCAATTTTGTATATTCACAGGACTAAATTGAAGAAATATGATAATCTGAGACTAAACTAGCCACATATAAATGGTATGGAGGATACTTTGTAGTTTAACCCTAATACTAAAAACGAAGAATATTTTCAAGATTGTTGAAACAATAAATGAATTAAACTTATTAGTCGTACAATAAAGTTGCAAAAGAGACTAATGGAACTGGCGCGGGGGCGCCATACACGGGGCAGGGGAGCAACAACCCCTGCACTAGGGTTTTCCCATGAATCCCGCACGAGGGCAACTCTCACACACAAGCTTTCCAGTGTCTAGAAGGTCTGACGCGGGTTACTCTCGCGACCGTGCGCTAGCTTGGACTGAAGTGGTCTAGGTTTTCTCTATTTTGGGAGTGTTGGCCAGTTCCTTGGCCCCCTCTTAATTATCCTGTTATTATAAATTCCCTTTTGTGAGAGTTTAGGGTTAGTTTTTTGGGGTTTTGTATCAGGACAATCATTGGTGTGTCTTCTTTCATTAGAAGGCTGTATCCCAGGGTTCCAGAGGGTGCTTCGGTTGTATCTTGATCTCCATGTGGTGTGTATCTTCTCTATCTCCTTTTGCATCCTCCCCACGTCACTCCCGACCGCACTTCATTACTGTAGCCCCACAGGACAAAACTTTGCTACCCCAACAGTTCCGGCCCACTAACATCATTGCTGCCACTGTCCACCCATTTAACAACGCCGTTGCCACAAACCTTGATGTTTTACTACAACCTCCAGCCTCCCAGTCACCTCCCCCTGCCTTCCAGCATCTCTGCCGCCCAAATCGCGCCTTGTTCTTGTTGTTCCAGCCCTCCCACAGTGCCGCTGCCGCCCAAGATAGTCGGGGAACACCTCCTTCCTACTATTCCGCCGCAACCCATCTCAACTCGTCGCTGCCACTATCCAGGATGACAACCATACTTGTGTCCTTGCATTTTCGCACCTACACCTCGCTGCCACCAGCCTTCCTTTGTTGTCGTCACACCTGCCAGCCATTTCAATCCACCTAGTCAACCTCTACCACACTTGGGATATACTTTAGTGGTGTTATTGTATTTTCCCTTTTAAGTGTGTTGGTTGTAATCGTTTATTTGTTTTTAGTAATATTATTTACTTTCCTGTTATATTTAATGAACATTAACCAACCCTTTTAATTTATTTTTTAACAAGATTCAACCACTCTTTCAACTCAAGCAACCATCCACTTTTCATTGCAAAACTATGCATTTTCACTGAAAATAAATTTTTTGAGCAAGCATACCCACCCGTTTCCTTTATTGTGAGAATAGTTTTATTTGGGTCATCCTAGTATGGAGATTATTTACAAAGTTATGCCAAACTTGCACTTGTGTAGTGAGTTCTCTATTTAGCTTATCAACCCTTATCATATTATTGTAAGATTATTTATAGAAGAAAATTTTATTAGACTATTTTACAATCATCCTACTATATAAGTGGTTATCTGACGTGTATGTTAAAACAATCTCCGCACTTAGACTCATCCAAAGAACTACCAATCATTCATATATGAGATCCTTTCTCTTAACTTTGTTTACTCTAACTTAACCAATCAACTTTAAACTCCTTGAAATCTATTTCTGGTAAAGCTTTGCAAATAATTGCTGCCACAACAGGTCTCCCTCAACCATTTGTGGCCAGAGTTCATCTAGAAATGAACATTACGATTCCTCTAGAAAATGAGTTATGGATTGGTTTCTCATCTTATGGCTATTAAAAAATGATAAAATTTAAAGGCTTATTTTCCCATTGTTCAAATAAAAAAAAATTTAGGTACAATGAGTTTGAATATTTCAAGGTTCCTTCACAAAAAAGGAATCAAATATCCAATATACAAGGGGAGCATATATATGATTGGGTTCTACCTTCAAATAAGATGATTACAACTCCGACTTCATATTAGGTAGGCACACCAAATTTGGAACCAACTACATATCGAACCATTGAAAGTAGAGCATTCGAGCTTGCCCCAATTATAGTTTCAGCCTCTTGAAGATATGGCCAGCTGCTCATCTGCATGCACGGTCATTAATCATAATCCTCCTAATATATTAGCTCTACTATTTATTATTGAAGACACAAATTGTCAAGCTTTAGAGAAACCTTATAATTTAGATGGAAGTCCTCAAACTATCAACGTTTTGGTAGACAGGAAGGTTTAAAACTTGTTCGCGGGGCAGGATAAAAATAAGAAAAATAATTCTCCATAATCCCCCAAGATTCATCAAGCTTCAAGCAAGGCACTGATGTAGCTCTATTGTTCAACTAAGGGATAATTACTCCTATGTCATGTTATGGTTATAATTAGTTTGGGATTTTTACTTTTCAACTGACAATTCTTTGTAATTGTCCTATATTGTACTCATTTCTTAAACAAGTTGTAAGGTTCTAAATAAATAAAAATAGCTGCAAAATCTGAGAAATGATAATATGAAGAACGTCAGAATTGTATTGTTCTAACATTTGAATATCAGCAATAGCTATAATAATAAGCGTAACCGCAGGTTAAAATTGCAATATTACCTCTCCAATTACTGCAATAAGAAGACCCTTCGGAAGGTTTAATGTAATACTCCGTATTACAGGGCTCGGTTCCTCTTTTTCATCAGAACATGACCAGACAAAGCTTGAATCTTGAAATAGGACGACATTGGTATTACAATCAAGAGAATGCTGGGCGTCACAAAATTGTCCAAAATCAGCAGAATGCTCAGGACAAGACAAGAATTTACTCAATCGCCTGGAAGAAATTACAGCCTGTGATAATCACATACAAAATTAAACATAATTGAGTAATAGAAAAAAATGAAGATTAACATCCATACCACACAATTCCTAATTATTTACATACCTAACACCTAAATTTTATTTTTTACATATATGGCACCTTGCCTATGCATAAAAATGTGTATTTCACATTTTAAAAGTCACAAAAGTGGTATTTTTGATATGATATGACAAGATTTCGGTGGTATGAATGTAAAAAGTTCAGGTATTAGATATGTAAATACATAAGAATTAGGTGGCATGTACGTAAATGCCCCTAGAAAAAATTGTTAAAAATGGTGAACTTACATCAATCAGCCCGTTAATCACCCATGGAAAAGAATTCAATGGAGAGATTAAGGTGTTAAAAAGTGCAACACATGTAAACACCTACATAGCAATACAACAAATCAATGTTGAAATTCTTATAAAGCATAATAGATTATACTAAGATTCAAATTATAAAATCAATAACATAAAGCATGGCCATAAAACTCACCATAGCAGCATCCAGAGATTGGCCCATCAATGTGAAGACACCAAATGTAGAAAGTGAGAAAAGCGTTGGAGTCGTTGCCCAGAAGAATACACACCATGCGTCCAAATATTTCCGAGTCTAAGATGAAAATTTTCTATGTCAAGATATAGTACAATTAAAAAAACGATTTCATTATGATTAAAGGGCATTTACATACATACCACCAAATTCTTATGTATTTCCACATCTAAACTTCACCTGCATTTATACCATTTAAATCTTTCATATTACATAAAAACTCACTTTTTTAACTTTATGACATGCGACGGGCTGCCTACAACCCGTTGTACCGGAGAACAGGGAGCCGGTCCAACCTTTCCTTGAACCGGTCGGTCCATTGTATGTATTTTGCTCCCGTCTCCTCCCATGCCCAAGTAGTTCACTCCTACTTCCCCGCCCATTGTGCCATAATCTCCCACAACCGCTCCTAGTCTTTTCAACCATTTCTTTTCTTTTTCCCCTTCCATTCCTAAGATCTTACTTTTGTTGTCTCCCTCTCCTCCCCTATTTATACATGTTATCTTTTTAGGTTTAACCAGTTTTTTTGCTGTGATTTTCTGTTCCAGGTGATCCTCCCAATGTCTTCCCTCACTTGATGTTGCATCCTTCGGTGGAGTGATGCTACGGCTGTACCCCGCCAATGTGGTGTGAATTTCCACTCCGTTCACTCCTTCCGGCGCACCCTACACCGCTACCATCTTCTCAGCTCCACCCAACAAGTCGTCCGCACTCTTAGATCCCTCCGGCGGCACAGGCGAGTCACTCCCTACCTCCAGGTTACCGCACCGGCCTCCTCCTTCCTCTGTCGTGCCTCCTAGCTACGCCACAGTGGGTTGCCACCCCTCCAGGTCTTCTCTAAAGCTCCTTCAACTGGTTGACCTATTCCATCGCCCTCCTCTGTTAGCCCCCTCATTTGCTACCTTACAAGGCTTTAACTAGCAGTAGCTTGTTCCACTTAGCCGCACCTTTGACGGATTTCCAACAACTTTTCAGGACTCTCGCACTAGCTTCGTCGCTCTCAAGGACTGTGTTTTTACTTCACACTGATTTTAAGTCTGCATTCCCTATCTCTTTACTATTTATGTGTCTGTTTACTGTTTATGTATTGTTGTTTTGTTGTTTATGTGTCATTCTTGAAGAGGAGTCGCCATTGTACTCGTTTTAAAATTCAACAATAAAATTTGTCACAACTGAGTTTTGATTTGGGTTAACTCCGGTATCATTTGGTATTAGAGCTAGCCCAACCATAGTCTTATCGTAGGGTTGCCTAGTATCTGCCCCCACCTAAGCCACCCAAATTTTTTGTCTTTCTCTTCTTTTCCTCTACCTTGTTTTCCCTTCTTTTTCTCATCTTCTCCTACTACCATCCCTTGCTTATTTTCCAAAACATTTATGATCATGCTGCCACATTAATATACACCGGACCCAACCCAAGAAGAAATACAACGAGAGATTCGTTCTTGCAAGAATGATTGGCCGAGAAGGACGAGGAAACTCAAGGCGACCGTGACATCGAGAGTCAAAGAAGAGAAAGCGACAACGACCTAAATATGTTCCACCGCGATGCTGAATATAGCTCACCCCGCTTTGACATTCATTATGAAAGGAAACCACAAAAGGAGCCCGCGTTCGACACTCCTAGAGATTACGACATCAAAACCGACCTAACAAAATTTGACGGAAGCATGGACCCCGACGACTTCATCGACTGATTGCAAGCTATCAAACACATCTTTGATTACAAGGAGGTAATCTAGGATAAAAGGGTTAAGCTTGCCGCTATAAAACTAAAGAAAAACACTTTGTTATGGTGGGATAACTTGCAACTGACAACGACAATGCAACCGGGATGACATGATCACTAAGCGGGTAAAAATTAAGAAGGCTATACAAAAAAAAAAAAAACATACTCACCCCACTATCTCCAGGATATATTCCTCCCACTCCACAATCAGTAGCAGCGTGATCTATTGATCGAGGAATTCATGACACAATTCGATCATCTACAGGTGAAGTGCGACCTGGTCGAGCAAGAGAAGCACACAATCACCAGTTATCTCGGAAGTCTAAAACCTGCCATTAGCAACATTGTACAACTCCAACCATACTGCATGCTAAACAATGTCCAAACTCTCACATTAAAAGTAGAACGACAACAGAAGCAAACAAAGTCTCAAAAATCCTTCCGACAGCAGTCTCCTTCAAGCCATCATCTCAAATCACATCTACCAACAAGACCACATCGGAAGCTGGCAAGTCACTACTAGGAAGCATGAAAATCCCGAGCGACACGAAACCAGAAAGGGGAAATTCTTCAGAAACAGTTCCTGCATGAAAGTGTTTTAGGTGCCACAGATATGACCACATCACTGCCAATTGTCACATCATCTGCACTGTCTCATTTACCAAAGAAGGGTTGTCGAGGAAGTCGAGAAAGTTGAGGAAGCCCAATCTGAGGATGGTTCGGAAAAGCACTTTCCGCCCCCAGAGACAAGGTGAAAAATTGATCATACGGAGGGTCCTCTAGTCAAAATCTGAAAGAGACCCTTCATGGCTATGACACAACATCTTTTGTACTACATGCCCAGTCAAAGAAAAAATTTGTACTTTAATCATCGATGACGGTAGTTGTGAAACGTTGTATCCACCTTAATGGTCAAACAGTCAGGTTTAGCCACACAAAAAGCATTCACGAACATACTCTTTCACCTGACTCAAAAAAAGGGAACGAAACTCGTGCCGATCAACAATGCTTAGTCGAATTCTCCATCAACAATCAACTACAAAAGCAAGTTTTGTGTGATTTAGTACCAATGGGCTCATGTCACATTCTTCTGGGGAGACCATGACAATTTGATCGAAAAATGCAGCGACATCTTCAAGAACACCTACACATTCAAGAAAGAAGGAAAACACATCATGTTATTGCCTGTAAAAGATGTAAGATGCATGATCGACACCGAAGACACATTAATCTCACAGGCTACCTTCCTGCAATCTGCTCGCGACGCGCCGATGGCACTAGCTCTAGTCCTCCTAGAAGGTACCAATAGGGATAATGAGATACCCACACAACTTAAACCGCTCCAACATGAATTCCAAAATGTCATGATCGATAATCTCCCAGATGGATTTCATCCACTACGAGACATCCAAAATGTCATTGATCTCATAATCAGGACAGTTCTACCAAAAAGACCTGCCTATCGATTGTGACCCGCAGAGTACGAGGAACTCCAATGTCAGGTGCAGGATCTTATTAAGAGAGGATTAGTACGCAAAAACACCAATCCATATGCTATCCCCACCTTTATAGTACCCAAAAAAAGATGGCTCCTGACGGATGTGCATTGACAGTTGTGTCATTAACAAAATTACAATCAAATATTGCTTTCACATACTACGATTTGACGATCTTTAGATCAATTGTACGACGCCACCGTCTTATCAAAAATTGACTTACGAAGTGAATATCAACAAATCAAAATGCGATCGGGCGAGTGAAAGACAGCTTTCAAGACACGGGATGGTCTTTATGATGGACAATCATACCCTTCGGTCTGTCCAATACGCCCAACACTTTCATGTGCCTAATGAATCAAGTCTTTCGAGCCCATATTGGGAGAGAGATTCGTGGTGGTCTAATTTGATGACATTTTGATTTATAGTAAATCCAAAAAATACCACCTACAGCACCTTCGAGCAGTATTCAAGGTCTTACGATCCGAACAACTGTACGACCCCCCAAAGAAGTGCCACTTCTTCACAAACCAAGTATGTTTTTTGGGCTACATTGTGTCTAGCACGGAGATACAAATGGATCCAACAAAGATCGAGGTAATAGTACCTTCACCGAGCTTGGGCTAGTTTCATTCTACCAAAGATTTGTTCGCAACTTCAGCACTATCACCATCCCCCTCACAGAGCTGTTGAAACGAAAAAAATTCACATGGACGGTCACAACCCAAATCAGCTTTGACATATTGAGGGAAAAAGTCTCTCAAGCTCCAATTCTTGTCTTGCCTGATTTCAAACAACCAATCAAGGTTGAGTGTGATGCTTCTGTGAAAATATGCATTTGCATTACTATATAAAAAAAGTATAAAAACTATGCACGTATGCGTCTATGATGTACAAAGAAGAAACCTATCATTAACAAGTATAGTAGACAATTCACTATCCTCATTTACATGCATCAAAACAAAAGAACTACTAAGAGCATGCCTAGCGCAAAAATGACCGGCCCACTTACATTCTCTAGGGATATGAACAAAAAGAACTTGCTTACAAGCTAAAAGGAAATTTAGGTCATACATTCAAGTTGTGGTTGTTGCTGCCAAACATCCTCTTCATGGAGGGGCTAAGAAATTGCATGATGTTGGCATTGTCCCCTTCAACAATAATGCTTTTGAGTTCATAAATCCAATGTTGGCAAATTTGTTGGAGAGATTGGATAGCCATGAGTTCCACTTGTGTGCTGTCCCAATGAGTAAAATGTTGGCCCATAGCAATACTACCTATGCCACGTTCATTACGAATAATTGAAAACCAATTCAGAAGGTCGGCTAGCCTCCCATTGCCCCAAAATCGATAAATGTGGGTCTTCGTGACGACTTCAATAATAGTTGCAGCGATAATAGTTGGTGTACCATAAGTTCGATTGTGAATCATAGCATTGCGTGCCTTCCAGCAGTGTTGAATGGCATAGCAAAAGCATCGAATATGTGCATTTTTATAGTTTCAAACATATTTGAAATTTTCGATTGCATCCTCCAAGTTGCTGTACTTGGGTAGTCATACTCCCCATGCCTCCAAAATGTTCTTAATCCTACAAAAAAGCAAACAATAAGAAACAAGATGATCTCAATCTTCTTCATTGGGACAACCCCAAGGACAATGAATCGAGTCCGAGAGGCCTCTTTTGGCAAGTCAGACTTTCGTAGGGATTGCATCATGTGTAAGGCGCTATCAAAACATTCGTTCTCGACAAAAATATGCCATCCACGACAAAGAAGTTTATGCCATTATTAGGGCTAAAAAACATTGGAGTCATTACCTACTTACAAACAAGTTCACCCTGTTCACGAATCATAACCTCTAAATTTTTTAAACAGTCAGGCTAAACTCAAAGGGCGCCACGCTAACTGGGTAGAATTCTTAGCTTCCTTCCAGTTCGTACTCAAACATAAAGCCAAAAATCAGAACCGCGTCGCGGACGTTTTGAGCTGTCGCCACCTCCTGATCACATCCTTGTAAACACACGTGGTAGACTTTGAAGTTATAAAAGGCATATACGAGACAGATGAAGACTTCCAAGAAATCTGGGAACAGTGTAGGGAGAAATGTCACAGACAGTTCTACAAAACAGATGGCTACTTGTTCCGCCACAACAAATTATGCTTCCTCGTTGCTCCCTACGGAAAGTTGAAATCTAGGAGAACCACAGTAGCGGATTGTCTGACCATTTTGGTAGAGATAAAACTCTTGCAGTAGTGAGAGAACATTTTTTTTCTGCCCCCAATTAACACGAGACGTGGAGCGACATGTTCGACAATGTAAGATTTGTCACCAAAACACGCGGCCAAAATAAATGATTGCACACACCTTTACCAGTCCAAGGTTGGAAAATTTGTTGGCATAGACTTCATCATAGGATTACCATGCACGCAAATAAATAAGGACTCTGTCATGGTTGTAGTTGACCGTTTCTCAAAGATGGCGCATTTCGTTGTCTGCCACCAGATGTTAGATGCATCTCATATTATCGATTTGTACTTCCACGAGATCGTTCGGCTTCACAGCATTCCCATAACCATTACTTTCAATTGGGATGTTAAATTCCTAAGCCACTTTTGACGGACCCTCTAGAGCAAATTAGACACTAAACTCCAGTTTAATTCTACATCACATTCTCAGACGGATGTGCAGACCGAAGTCGTTAATAGGAGCCTTGGGAATATTTTTCGATGCTTCATTGGGAAATATCATGGGACCTCATTCTCGCTCAATCCAAATTTGCCTACAATAGATCAACAAGCAAGACCACAGGACACACGTCATTTGAAATTGTGTAAGGTCGCAACCTGATCACACCCCCTGAGTTGGTTCCAATTTTACCCCCAACAGATATTAGCGAGGATGCTACAAAATGTGCTTATCAAGTTCAACAACTCCACAATGAAGTTGAAGCAATTTCTAAACAAAACCACAAATATCAAACACGGTCTAGAAATTCAGAAAAAAAAGTAACTTTTAAAGAAGGAAACCTTGTGTGGATCAGCCTTAAAAAGGAGTGATTTCCACTATAAGCACACAAAAAACTCAAACCCAAGCCGACAAATTTCCACATACTTAAGAAGCTCGATGACAATGCTTACAAAATTGACCTACCAAATGACACCAAAATTTCAACTATATTTAATTTTGCGGATCTCACCCCATACTATGAGGAACCTAAAGCTTCGAAATTAAGTACGGTCGCAACCTGATCACACCCCTTGAGTTGGTTCCAATTTTACCCCCAACAGATATTAGTGAGGATGCTACAAAATGTGCTTATCAAGTTCAACAACTCCACAATGAAGTTGAGGAAGCAATTTCTAAACAAAACCACAAATATCAAACACGGTCTAGCAAATCCAAAAAAAAAAAAAATAACTTTTAAAGAAGGAAACCTTGTGTGGATCCGCCTTAAAAAGGAGCGATTTCCACTACAAGCACACGAAAAACTCAAACCCGAGCCAACGAACCTTTTCACATACTTAAGAAGCCCGATGACAATGCTTACAAAATCGACCTACCAAATGACACCAAAATTTCAACTATATTCAATTTTGCGGATCTCGCCCCATACTATGAGGAACCTGAAGCTTCGACAACTGATGTCGAAGCTCCCCCAGGAGAATGACATGGGGCAGACTGCCTACAACCCGTTGGACTGTACAACAGGGAGCCATTCGAACCTTTCCCTAGACTGGCCGGTCCATTATATGTATTTACCCGCCCCACATGTTCTAATCTCCCGCAGCTCCTAGCCATTGCAAACCTTCCTTTTCTTTTCCACATTCCTTCCTAAGATCTTATCTTTGTTGTCTCCATATCCTCTCCTATCTATACAAGTTATCTTCTTAGGTCTAACCAATTTTTTTGATGTGATTTTTTATTCCAGGTGATCTTTCGTGTGTCTTCCCTCGCTCGAGGTTGTATCCTTCGGTGGAGTGGTGCTATGACTCTATCTCGTCAAGGTGGTGCGAATCTTCGCTCTGTTCCCTCCTCACGATGTCACCCTACACCACTGTCATCCTCTCAGATCCGTCCAGTAGGTCGTCCGTGCTCCCAGATCCCTCTAGCAGCACAGACAAGCCGCCACCTCCTTCCTTTGTCGTGCCTCTCAGCTACACCGCAGTAGGTTGTCGTCCCTCCAGAGCTCCCTCCCGCACCTACTCCAACGCCCTCCTCCGTCAGCCCCCTAGTCTCTCGTCTCCCTAGGCTTCGGCTAGCAGTCGCCTGTTCCCCTTAGCCCCACCTTCAACGGATTTCTAGCAGCCTTCCAAGTCCTATCGCACCGCCTTCACCGCGCTCCAGGATTGTATTTTTACTTCACGCTGATTTTAAGTCCGCATTCCCTATTTCTTTATTGTTTATGTGTTGTTTCGTTTTATTTTTGTGTTCGTTTACTGTTTATGTATTCTCGTTTTGCTATTTATGTGTCATTGTTGGAGAGGAGTCGTCATTGTACTCACTTTAAAATTCAGCAATAAAATGTCGTGTTTGAGTCTTGGTTTGGGTTAACTCCGGTATCACTCTAAAAAAAAGATGAAATGCATATTTTCATGCAGGGTAGAAGTGAAATATATATATATGTAAATATTGAAATTTAGGTGTTAGACATATAAATAAGTAGGAATTGACTGGTAAATCTTCCTACAGTTAAACAAGAATTGTGTTGAGCTAATATTTTCTCTTGCTTAAATTTCAAAAAGTAATTTCAGTTTGTATAGGAAAAATGCACAGGAAATACCCATTTTCCATGTGAAATTTCTCTCTGACTTCATAAGTATATACCTTATGAAAAAGTTTGTAATTTTATTCAGGTATGATGATATTCTCTTATACAGCACAACAAATTAGTACAACACAGAAAAATGCCTTAATTCTCTTACAGCGAGGTGTTGCACTTCCAGTAATCTCCTCTTCATCAGCCGCTCTGTGAATATGTATTCCCAGCAATACATCTTCAGAATCCGAATGGACATCAAAAGTTCACCAGCTCCTCTAATTCTGTAATTAGACAAGGTTGTAAGGCATAACATGAAGAGAGAATGCTATGGCTATCTAGCATAAAAATAATTCTAAGCTGAACCAACTCCACAACATAAATTTTAGAAATTTTCTAAAAATTTTTTCAAAAAAAAAAAAAAAAAAGAAAACAATAGAAAAGCACGAGAATAATTTTTCGTTAAAAACAAACTAGTAAAACAAATGAAGTAATCGATGCATCCAGAAATTATCTAGCAGATATATGATGTCATATATGTGACCACGCTGGCCATCAAGAAAATCAATGATTTACCAAGTCATATTAAAAAAACCATTTAAGCTTGATTATTGATCTAGTCCAACTATTTGAGCTTAGCAATGTTACAGAAAGTTTTAAATGCAACTGGGAGACCCATGTCTGCAAACTAAACTCAAAGCATTAACAAGTAATTATTGTTAATAGACAGATTGAGCAAATTAATCATGCTAAAATGACATTTACTTAAAACACTAATAAATCGTAAATTATTGAGGAAATTGTTAGATGGAATAGAAATGTATCCCGTTAATATATTTTTTTTAAAAGATAAATCCCAAAATAGTCTCCCCACGATTGTGTGCTGTTAATCTAATCCCAGAGTATCTTATGTTATCACATTTAGTCTCTCTACTATACAAATTTGATTCAAAATAGTCTCTTATTCAGAATTTTGTTACAAAATTGATCCCAATTTAACCCCTAAGGGATCATTTTGGATCTTTGTATAATTGAGTGATTAGATTGGAGAAATGTCATACTCTAGAACTTAATTGACCGCATACAAAAAGTTGGGAAATTATTTCAGTGTTGATGAGTTTTTATTTTTTCCTTGATATGAATACATGGATTATAATAAAATAAAAATAATTAAAATTTATACATAAGAATTAGTGAAAGAGAGAACCGGACAAATTGGAGCACGGTCCCCTAGAAAGGCACACAAAGGTGCTCAAGTTTGCAATCACTATGACGAGAGCAAGAGAGGGAGATGAAACTAATGGATTCTTAAACAAAACTAAATCCACCAATAAAATTTCATCTTCCTAATGGATTGGTGAGTGAATTGTATGCAGTTTCAAAACTAGTTCAGGATCCACAAAGTTTGACTGATTTAGGTTTTAATTTTGTTCTCTAAAATTTTCTAAAGGTGACTAGATAATCAATGGAATAGGTTAAAGACTCTCTCTAGTTAATATCTAGAGCTTTTTACGATCTTCTGCAGAGTTTATGATAATGAAAAGTGAGTTGAATCCAGCTACATATAGTCAAAATCTTAACATGGCCTACAACCCTAAGTAAATTATGTCTTAATGGATGGATCTAAGGCTTTAACCAAAGGCTGCAAACTCTAGGGAACCCTAAAGGAATGCGTCAAGAATATAGAAAGATTTTATGAGTATATTTGGAAAGGTTTAAGGTCTTCAAAAGTCCAAGAAAATAAGTCCAGGCCCAGCTTCCTTCTTCTTAAAACCAAACCCTATATGAAGTGGAATTGTCTTTTAAAATGGATGAAGAGAGAGAATTGATGCAGGATCAAAATATGGATATGAAAGAAAAATTCTACAACAATGAACCCCCCCTCCCCCCCCACCAAAAAAAAAAAGAAAAAAAAAACACACATATAACGATAACGTCTACTCAAAAAGATAATATATGATTGGATACTGGTCACCAAACAAGCTCCGATATAAAGTTTGGCCACCAACCCTCCTAAGTTTAATTGAAGACTCAAAATTTCACAAAGAACAGGAAATGTCACTAACTTCTTCATTTTTGCACACCCCGACTAACCTCCTTGGGTTAATGAGTGTAATAGTGGATGATAATTCAGTCAGATTCAATTTTCACGGACATTCATTCTCACTTACACAAGTCATGACCAAGTAAATGGAAGATTGTTCTCACTAAACTGCCACAACCAAATACTTATATTTCAATTCAACGAAAATTGATTGGTACTATACATGATACAATGAAGCGTGCATAAATAATTCCTCAAACAAAAAAACAGACCTTTTAAAACACTAAAATATAACATCATACAAACCCTAAAAGTATCAACCTAGTCTTAATCTTTAAAAAAAATAACAGTATAATATCGGATAAGTTACAAGCTCAATGAGATAATCAGTGTTAGAATAAGGCTCAATAGACAATTAAGAAATAAAGTGCATGCATAATGATAGGAATAACAATAAACATGCTTAAATATTTAAAGGTATAAGAAACATGAATAATCAAGCAGTTATTGGCAATGCTTTTATTCACTCTACTATGCAATATTGTGTATGTTTTTATTTTACATCTATTTTCATTCTTATTCTCAACTTTTTTTAACTTAAAAATGCCCATTAATATTTTCATAAATAATACCGAAGTTAACCCAAGCCATGACGCACGACACAATTTTTATTAATGACTTGAACAAGGTTACAATGAAGACTCAAAAGAATGAAAGACAACACACAAAACAAAAGTGTAAAACAAATGATTACAAAATAAATACTCGATAAAGGAAGGCACAACAAACTTGATGAAGAGGAAGTCAGGGCTTTGGTGCAAGGCAGACGGCTGCGGTGAAGGCCGGAGAGGTGCCGGTCTACCGTGGAAGAAGTGGGACAACAAATCAGCAAGGGGAGTGACGTCACACCACAGCGGCAAGGAGCATAAAATGTCGTCGAAGATCGAAAGACTGCTAGAGAGGGACGGTGGGTGCGGCAGCCTGCTGCAGAAGGCAACACTGCTGGAGAGGGGCGGCACATCAAGGAAGTGGAGCGGCCTGCTGCAAGAGGCGAGGCTCCTGACATGAAGACTGGCTGAGAGCTGTGGGAGGGCCGACAAACAACAGGAAAGGGAGATGCGGGGGCTGTCGAGAGAGCAAAAAGGAGGAGAGGGGTCTGCTCCCTGCAAGGGGGAAGGCTGGGCGGCCAGTAGGAGTGCAAGGAGTTCGGTGGAGCTGGCTATAATGCTGGAAGTGGCTGACAATAGCCGAGAGGATGGACGAAGAGATAAAAATCTCGGCGGGGTCAACCTATAGCCGGAGCATCACCCGGATCCATAGAGACAATCACCACCTTGAACAAGAGATGGCTAGAACACTATCTTGATGTCAGATACACCCCTCAAGAGGTAAAACACTCAGACAAAACTAAATTCAGATTTCATCAAAACAAGCTTCAATCTTAAGAAACACAACATCTTCTATTTATAAAGAGACATAACCTATCTTAAGAAACATTTAAAATAAGGAGAATAAAAACAAGATTTCAGACTTTGGGAAAGGCTTTTAAAATAGAAAAAGAAAATATAAATCAAATTTCATATTTTAGGAAAGGGTTTTTTTAAAATAAGAATGGAGAATAAAATCAGATCTCATATTTTAGAAAATGATTTAAATTTATAAAGTGCTTAGGAAGGAAAGTTGAGGGAGAGAGAAAGGAAATGTGAGAAAAGAAAAGGAAATGACAAAAATGAAAGAGGGAAGAGGTGGGAGGGGGCGGCAGCCCCCATCCCTTGAGAACTGGTCGGTCCTCTCCCGAGCCCCGCGTTAGTCTCCCGGGCTTGGGGGAGCTTCGAACTCATCTATCTAAGCTTCTAATCCCCAGTCTTTAATTATGATGGCACCTAGATCCCATTGTCAACTGTACTGCCTCCCCAAGTATTTGCAAGCGCACCTCCATCTCGGTCCAATCTCCTGGGGCTGAAATCTCTGTTTTGGTGGTGGCCATAGTGGTGAAGAACCGATTGTTACTAAGACTGGTCCTGCTACTCTGCAGGTGAGGGCTTTTGTCTCCTCGGGCCCTATTGAAGGTAGTAGAATGAGGTGTTTTCCGTCCTTAGTGAAGGAATACGTGTTTCGAAATCCACGAGCTGAGTCTTCCGCTCAAACTGTCACGGTCTCTCTAGCAGAAGGTGGCAAGCATCCATGGGGACCTCATTACACCATACCTTATGCTGCAGCTGACTCCTTATTGAAAACCCTACCAGGCATTGTCGGTCGATGTTGATCCTGTTTTTCTTCTTTAGCCACGTTAGGGAATATGACTGAGAATGTCTTTGAGTCGGGAGTCCCAGTTTTTCTATCATCTAGGTCGACGTCACGTTTTTGCTACTACCCTCGTCGATGATAAAACTACATAACTTTCCATTCACTGTGGAGCGGGTGTGGAAAATATTGTGGTGAAGCCACTGCGGATCCCTCATGTCCTCAACTTGCAAAATCCATTGAATCACAAGTGCTTCTCCCTCATTTGGTGGGAGTTGATGCTCCTCATCGATTCCTCAGCTTCCTGCTCCTCGCTAATCTCTTCCACGGCAACCAGCTCGGTGAAAGTTACATCTCTGCTTGTCGAACAGCTAGAGGCTACGTGCCAAAATCCGTGACATCTGAAGCATTTTCTGGCGAGCATTGTGGTCGACTTCTTCTTGTCGGGAGCTGTGTCCAAATCAAATTTATCAACTTTCTGTGGCGTGCTCCTACTAGTGTCTATAATTGTGGGTGGCTGTCTGGCTGGTGGTGGTTGTCTGCTTTGCTTCTGCAGCCTCACTACTTTCAATGTAAGTGCTTCGACATCCCCCAGCATCCAGTATGGCTGGAGTTGCACTACATTGTTAATACTAGGCTTCAAGCCTCCAAGATATCTCGCTACTATATTCTCCTCTGACTCTATGAGGTCGCACTTAAGTTGTAAGTGGTCGACTGAGCTGTAAACACCTCCACAGAATGGTCTCTCTGCTGCAAATTGTGAAGTTTCAAAACTTGTCCGGATGGTAATGAGAAGGAAGATATTTTTTTATGCATGATTTTCTTCATTTTTTTCTCACTTGGTGATCTTTTTGCTGCCTTCTAACCTTCTTTGTTGTTGTACGTTCTCCCACCATAGGAGGCCTTTTCTTCAATTTTATAGCAGCTAGTTTGACCCGCCTCACTTCGGGCACCTCTTTGTGTTCAAAGATCCGCTCAACTGTTTGTTGCCATTCGATAAATTCATCCGAATTCATGCTCCCCTCAAACTCGGGAAAATCTACCGTAATCCCATACTCTTGGTGCCCTCCATATGGCATCTTTTATCGAAAAATTTCCCTATGGAAAGAACGCGGGTATTCCACTTTAGGCCTTCTTTGATATTGTATCTCGAAACGTCGTGGCCTATCTTCTTCATCGCTGAAGTTATCCATATGGAAGAGATTCAAATCTTCTTCTCTTTCTCCTCTTCGACTCTCAAGGTCACAGCCGACACTACCTTCTTCATGTGTCATCTCTTTAATCTTCGCAATTCTTTGTTGGAGGCGACAAAGTTCTTGCCATATGTATTCCTGAGTAAAAGAAGGCTCAGACATATTTTTCCTTGGCGGCATGTTTAGTGGCTTGGGACCTGTGGGAAAAAAATAAAAAAAAGTAAAAAGAGATAAAATAACAAAAAAAATTTGGTGTGGTGGATTGGGTAGAGGCGGATGCTAAAAACCCTAGGATGGGACTAAGGTTGGGCTAGCTTTGATACAAAATGGTATCAGAATTAACCCAAACCACGGCGCACGACACAAATTTTATTAAAGACTTAAACAAAGTTACAATGAAGACTTAAAAGAACAAAAGACAACACACAAAACAAAAGCATAAAATAAAGGATTAAAAACAAAGACTCGACAAAGAAAGGCACAACAAGCTTGACGAGGTGTCTGGGCAGTGGTGCAAGGCAGGCGGCTGCAATGAAGGCCAGAGAGGTGTTTGGCTATTGTGAAAGAAATGGGACAGCAAATCAGTGAGGGGAGTGGCGTCGCACCGTAGCTGGAAAGAGCAGGAAACGTCATCAAAAGTCAGAAGGCTGCTGGAAAGGGACGGTGGGTGCAGGAAGTGGGGCAGCCTGCTGCAGGAGACAACGCTTGGCTGGAAGTGGACCTGTGTAGATGATCACCACCTCGGACAAGGGACAGCTGGAGCACTACTTTGACAAAACTGAATTCATATTTCATCAAAACAAGCCTCTAACTCAAAGCACAACCTCTCCTACTTAAGAAGAGAGAACATATTTTAGAAAACATTTAAAATAAGAAGAAGAATAAAAATCAGTTTTTAGATTTTGGGAAAGGTTTTTAAAATAGGAAAGGAGAATATAAATCAGATTTCATATTTTAGGAAAGGGCTTTTTTAAAATAAGAAAGGAGAATAAAATCAGATCTCATATTTTAGGAAAGGATTTAAATTTAGATAGTGTTTAGGAAGGAAAGATGAGGGGGAGAGAAAAGAAAGGAGGAGAGAAAGGAAAGAGTGAAGAGGCCCCCTCCCTTGAGAACCAGTCGGTCCTCTTTATCAATGATCCCTTATACCTCTTTAAATTTTGGCTTATTTTATTTTCTTATGTTATCACCTAACATATCAGCTATAATCATAACTGAAAAAGGTTAATCGTCCCAACACAACACTTATCAATGATCCCTTGATACCAAATGATTTGCTCTTATCTCACCATCAAGTCAAAAATTCAATCATTTACATACAAACACTCACCTTGCCATAATTTTTTCTTTCTTGTTCAGGTCATCAGTATATTTGTCCACCTATCAAAACACATAACATTAAATTGATTAACTTTACCTGTTATGATCAATTTTATATGCATGTACTACTTGCCTAAATGTATCTGCAAGCAATAATTGATTTAACATGCACAATAATACATGAGGAAAAAAAATCAGCAATTTTTATTTGGCTTTTATATGAAATATACACTTATTAAAAAATATGAAGAATTTTTACACGTCTATGTAAGCTTTGGTTCAAATTTAGATTGGGTTCCTCTCTTTGGG
The DNA here is from genome assembly GCF_001263595.1 of Phalaenopsis equestris. Classification (NCBI taxonomy): domain Eukaryota; kingdom Viridiplantae; phylum Streptophyta; class Magnoliopsida; order Asparagales; family Orchidaceae; genus Phalaenopsis; species Phalaenopsis equestris. The sequence goes on along the minus strand of NW_018164992.1, from coordinate 346,319 downwards.
CTATGTTTATGAGGCAAAAATATTGTGCTAATACTCATCCTTCCTTGGTCTCATGGAAGGTTGGAGATTCTCGTATTTGAAAAGTTGTGGTGAATGCTAGAGATACAAAAGTTGTGGTGAATGCTAGAGATACAACAAATGATTTCATTTTTGGGACATTGGGGAGGGGAAGATTTCCTTTTGGAATGAAAATTGGGGTTTTTCACATAATTCTGATTTATCTCACTCTCCTCATTCTAACTCTTTATTGGTCTCAGATTTCTTTGATAATGAAGGTTGGGATTTTTCTAAATTATGCTCTACGGTTGGGGAACAAAATGCAAAACATATACTCACAATCCCCATCACCCCTACTCATAGAGATCTCCCCATGTGGAAAAGAAACAATTCTCTCTCGATTTGCAAGCTTATTTATGACACTCTACACTCACATCGTGACTAGATATGGGGAAAATGGATTTGACATAAATATTTATCTCCTTCTATATTTTTTTTCTTTGGCGTTACCTAATGTCTTTAATCCCACTGGATGACATTCTTAAGCTTAAGGGATTGGAATTAGCCTCTAGATGCCATATGTGTAAAATAAAGGAGGATATAAAACACATTTTCTTTGAGTGTGCTTTCTCTTTAGAGGTTTGGGATATGATTGACGCTCACTTTGGTTTCTCTTGGACACATAGAGGATCTTTAACTAGTTATTTATGACAATAGAAGAATTTTGATGCATGTATCACACCTCTCCCCCCTCTATTACTATGGTTGTTGCATATGTGATTGCCTATTATAATAAAGCTTTAAGAGGCAGCTCTTCTGTGGTTAAAGCCTCTAAGGCCCCTCGGCTTATTTCATCGGCTCCACTGCACGCTAATTATGTGAAATTAAATGTTGATGGCAGTTGACATGCTGACTATGCTGCGGTTAGGGGTTTATTTAAAAATTTTGAGGGGGAAATGTCTTTGTTTTTTCGCTTTTCCAGTTATTGCTGAAACTTCATTGGTTGTTGAATGTTGGTGAGTCTTTTTGGCTTTAGTGGTGGCCAACATTTTCAATTTTCATAAGCTGTAGGTGGAGATGGATTCAAAAATATTTTATGATATTTTGGTTGGTACTTCTTCTCCACTCTGGGATTTAGTTGGTATATTTAAAAGAATACTGGCTCTTATACCTGAAAACTATCTTGAGGTTAACTGGAAGTTTATTCATAGAGAGAGCAATTCCCCTACTGATTGACTTGCCAAACATGCAGGGGAGACCTGTCACGTTGGCACACATCCCACTGCCCCTCTTCGGAGACTTATCATTGGAGATACTTTAAATCTCCCCTACATTCGGTTCCAAGATTTTATGTGTTTTGGCCATCAACTGTTGCCCTTTAGGCTGGACTGCTGAATTTTCTCTTATGGTTTTCTTATATTTTGTTTGGCTTGGCTGTTTTTGCATTTATTACAGGATGCTCTCTTTTTTTGGAGACACGGGCTGTGCTGGAGTCCCTGTTCTTGGCATTTTTGAGGATATCCTGCGACACCGAGGACGACTCCCCTACAAGATTTTCTTTGTTTCGTTTTCATTCAAGATACTTCCAAGATATACAAGCACACATGATTGCCTTTGTTTTGGATTTTTTTTTGGTTTTGGGGTATACCTGTATTTTGAAGATTACTTTTTCGGTGAGTTGTATTGCGGGGAGAGGGACCCCTAGAGGTGAGTCAAATGTATTTTTTGTGTTTTCTAGATGGGGACCCTCTTCCCCTCCCTAACCTTGTACCTTCTTTTTAAGTATTAACGCGTAGGGAGCCACCGCTGCTCTTTCCCCCGAATATATATATATATATATTTAAACATGCCGTTCCGCTCTGCTAGGGTTCCACCCCATGGCGAACCCTAGCGTCTCGCGTTACTTTCGGCTTCGGGATTTACTCGCGTCGGGTAGTCTCGCGTTGACAACTTCCTTTTGCGTCGTCTTGCATTCCGTTCGCGTCTCGTCTGACGACAATGCTGCGGTCGTCTTCGTTGCCTGCGTCTCGTCTGTGACAGAGTCGCTCGACACCTGCATCCTGCTTCTGTCTGCGATAGAGCTGCTCGACACCCCTATTCTTGCAGCTTCTCACCGTGCTGCAGGTTGGCACTAGCTGCGGTAATGGCCTCAGGGATTTCTTACTCCGCCGCCCTCGCCTGTGATAACCCCGCCAAACCCTCCTATGCTATAGTGGTTGACAAACGCAGCTCCACATTTCACCTCGCAGATAGTGCGGCATTCCCGTAGATTTACTATGATTCTGTAGCAGGAAATGAAGATTGCAATCTCATAAAAAAAGTAGAGAAAAAACTAGAAAACCAACAATTTTCTTCTCTGACGCTGAAATTTCAACTCGTGCAGGAAAACACAAATTTACACTAGTTGGAAAATTCCAATTATGTTGCCCTAAGATGGAGAACATCAGGAAGGTTTTTGAAGACTTCAAACTGGTTGTGGATTGACGGGTGGGTCATTTCGACGGAAGACATGTTATGATACAGCTGAGTACAGAAGATGATTACACGAGAATTTTCTCAAAGAAATTTATCACAATTGAGGGCAAACATATGAAATTGCTCAAATGGACCCCTAATTTTGATCCCAGTCAAGAACCCCAAATTGCACCTATCTGGTTCTCATTACCTGAACTCAAGCTTAATTTGTTTGAACTACCTATCTTATATGCAATTGAGATTATCCCTAGAAAACCTTTGCAGGTAGATTTGTCTACAGTTTATTTCTCAAGGCCCTCTATTGTAAGGATTTTGATTGAACGAAATATTACACTACCGGATGTAGAAGAAGTCTAGTTTGGATCTGCTCATAATGATTATTGACAAAAAATCATTATGGAACAAAAACCATACTACTGCAAGCACTGCAAGATGTTTTGACACCCGCAGGAGAAGTGTTTTAGATTGCACCCACAGTTGAGAACCAATAGTCAAAAGCAGGAACACACTATTAGTGCATCTCATGTGCCTGAACACGCTCCCAACAAACCTGACGACAACCAACCTGAGGTGGGAATCACCACAAGACATGAGTTGGTGTCTGCCCCTAGTCCGCCCCCAGGACCCCTTCTCTTGACCATACTACAACGGATAATGTTCGAACTAAAAAATCAGGACAGTCCCGCAACTCCTATTAAGAAAGCATCAGGTGCAGAGGTAACAATTCACACTTAACATACACTGGAACCTATCGTGGTGACAACGATTGTCTTTCCTCCTACTACGCTTCTAACATCAAATTAGATCTAGGATCACATGAGCTAGTCTTCAGATGAAGAATGACATGTTTACACTTTTCGGCGGAAGAAGAAGGCTGGGAGCACACTCTAACTTGAAAACTTAATGAATGATACTTTGGTGACTCCTGATAATGACACGTCTCTTCAAAGTTTGTTATCTGGTTCCGCTCCTAAAACTAGAGGAAGAGGCAGAACTAAACTGACTCGTCCTTAACTACTTGTTTTCTGCATGTTTTATATTTGTTTTACATTTTATTAAGTTTATCTGTATCTTTTTGTTGGGGTATTACTGTACTTGTATCGTATGGGTAGGGTGCCTCTTTTGGGCTCTTCTCATACAACTTTTATGTATCCTTTTCTATTTCAATAAAATCAGCTATTGGTCTTTTCATAATATATATATACACTCACACTAGCATTCTAAAAAGGATAAGACATCGATAAAACTCTAAAATTCAAAAATCGCAGAAAATAAGTTGCTAGGGACGAGCCAACTTAGGCCTGCCTCTGCCTTTGGTTATAGGAGCGGAGCCAACTAAAAAATTGCTGAGTGTCGTGCTATTACCCGAAGTTACTAAAGTATCATCCATTAAATTCCCAAGCTGGAGAGTGCCTCCATTATTTGTTTTCTTTCTAGATGTGTATATCTGTCATTTCTCATCCGAAGACTGGCTCATCTGATCAGTGTGGTCAACATTGTCGGGCATGTAGAAGAGAATGAGCCACAAGCTCCTCACTAACAGTAACAACATTCTCATTCTGAAGAGATGGTAAACATGTCTCCTCAGTACATGATGCTTCATGAGGATGTGGAGTTGCAATACTATCCTGATTATCGGACCGAAGAATATCCTTTGGAGGTAAGGATCCTATAGTATCGTTTTCAAAAGTGACAGAGACTGTAGGATGCATAAGTAAATCATCTGTCAATACATTAGTCAGAAGAAAAAAAACAGTATTGTCTTCGGTAGTGAGAGGGAAAAGTGACATCGTGTCAACTAGTGTTTCAATAGTCTGTGGAATGCACTCGGGAGCGTAAAAGGGACATATATGAAGTAGAGCAGATCGAGTAGCATTTTTACTTGGAGGTTTTAGATTCGGATGCAACTAATAACATTGAGAAAGAGAGTGTCCAAACATACGGCAGTGGGTGCAATAAAGAGGTATATGTTCAAGTTCTGCTTGCTGTCAAAATCACTAATGTTGTGTGTCAATTCATATTTCTCCCGAAAAAGGTAAAGTAATATCTCGTTCTATCAAAAGTCTGGCTTCAAAAGGCCGAGTCAGATTCACTGTAGGCATATCAGTTTTGAGAAGTTTACCGTATACCATCGCTAAAACGAAGAGAAGCTATTGATCATAAAGGTGGACCTTCAAACCTGGGAAGCGCAGCTAAATAGGAATGGTAGGAGGTTCAGTACGAGTGTCAAAATCCACCGTCCATTTTAAAACCTTCATCACCTGGTTGTCTATTCGAAGGAATTTTCTCGCAAACAAATGAGCATAGACTTCATCATTTGATAATTGAATGAAAATGTGCGACCATCCAATTTACCAATCTTCCAACCCCCTTTCAGCTTCATTTGCTCAAAATCCTTTCGAATTAGCTCAAGTTTAGGGTTTTCATAAAGAAACTTACCTCGACAGTGCCAGCTAGGGTGGAGATCTCGACCTCTGTGAGAAAGATTGAAGGTTGTCATTTTTACGGGATGTTTTTTTGAAAAATGGCCCAAACATGACACCCTGCCCACACCAAAACCACAAGGGGTTCCAAAACTAGAAAATACAGAAAATGTACATTAGAGACATAAAGGAAAAACCTAAAAATGTTGAAATACATAGTATCAGGTGGCTAGAGAGTAACCGAATTTAGTTTTGCCTCTGCCTCTGGTTCTAGGGAAGGAGCAAGCTAATAAGTTGGTAAAATGATTAATAAGTTGGTAAAATAAGTTGGTAAAATGATTGTCATTGCCAGTAGTAACCAATGTATCATCCAATATGTTTCTGAGCTGGAGTCATTCTTTTTCTTCGTCTTGGAATAGACCTGTCATTCCTCTTCAGAAGATTGGCTCACCTGATCATGTTCTAAAGTGTGTTGGAAATGTGCAGATTGTTGAACATTAGAAACAACTACATATTGTACCGGCTGATCTGTTATTGGATCAAAAGAGCCCTCTCGTGTTTCTTGACATGTATGTGAATCTTCTTCAATAACAGTGGGTGGTATAAACATAATTGGATTTGTAGCTGTAGTATGTTGTTCTTCTTCAAAAACTGCGGTGTTGGGAAGAAGATCGGGTTGCATCTTCTCAACAGGGATAATAAGTGATTGTTCTTTAGCGATATTCAGCCTTAGATAAGGATGCAAACGATAGCAAATAGTAGAACTATAGCCAAACATACTACAATGAGAGCAATAAGGAGGGTTTGATTCGATTTCAACATTTTGTCAATACCCGTTGTGAGTGGTTCCAATCCATACCTCATCTGGAGCTGGTTGAGTGATATCCCTCTCAACTAATACACAAGCCACAGAGGGTCTGGTGACAGCAAGCGTAGGACTATCAATCCTGAGAGACTTACCGTAAGCAGTTTCTAATGAGTAGAGAATTTCCAACTTCAAAATTCATCCTTTAACACCCAACTTCCAAATTCATCCTTTTAACACTTAAATTTCCCTTTTGTTGGAACCTTGCTCGAGACCTACTCTCAGATTATTTGGGCTAGACTTAATGGCAAAATAGAGAAAAGAAAATAAAAAGAATTTCTAATCAAATACATATTTAGATATATTTACACCTATATACTTATATTACCTCAAGAATCTTCCAGAAAACTTTTCACTCTTTGTTTTCCTTCCCCGCTTCCTAATTTAGAGCTACTTGTCACACGCCGCCATTAGCAAGACAAACAAGAGATGGAATATTCTAGAAAAGGCTAGATGGAGGAAAGCAATCTAGAAGATTCTCCCTCATTCTAAAGAATGGAGGCCCCAAGAATGACCTAGAAGGATCTAGAATACGTATGTACATAAGAATGCTGTAGAACTATCTAGAAGCTAGAATATTATAATGTAATATAGAAACTTCCCTTGGACATGGAAGAGGCCCTCCCCTCATTCCAATCCATCGCAGGTTTCAAGCATTCAAGCTTTGTAATCTTTCTTTTCTTAGTGAAGCATTTTCTTCTCCAACTCTTCTCTCTAATCTTCTTCCAAGAGAATGCTTTGTGCTTTAAGTTCACGAGTTGTGAGGATCAGACTGATTTAGTGCTAAAGGAGAGCACTAAAGCCGCATGGGTGACTAAAGCAAAGTTAGTCGTAACAGTTGGTATCAGAGCCACGATTCGAATGGATGACAAAGAGTATCAAAGAGCATGTGATGGAGTAGAAAGCCACTAATGTGGAATCATCTCAACAAGAGCGTGGTCGCCAGGAGCAATGAGATCTAGCTGCATCCAAACGACATGACGGTCCAAGGAGATCATACATGGCTTTAATTCGCGCCTTGCTCTGGTGGAGAAGGCGATGAATGACATGGAGACCCAGATAAAGGATCTTGGCCAAAAGATGGATGGACTCGAGGAGGAGGACTTCACCATCCATTAAACCATCAGAGGTATGATGCTCCAACTAGAGGAATCTCTGATGACCCAAATGACTAGGATGCGAGATGACTTGATGGGAGAGTTCCAAGAGGTGCGAAGAGCCCACGAAGAAGAGATGAGTGACACTCGTGCTAGTTCGGAGGAAATGCGTGGGGACTTCTCGCTATGCAAAAGGGCATTAGCGACACCTACCAACCATCACAATTCAAAGCCAAGAGGAATGAAGTGCCAAAATCAAAGTTTTGGAGAAGCTTGCGATGTCAAGGAAGTGGACAACTTCTTATGGGGACTAGAACAATACTTTGGAGTGATGGGGACTGCAGATGATGAGGCAAGAATATAATTTGATACTCTGTATCTCTCAGGCATCGCTATGTTATGGTGGAGAAGAAGTAAAGAAGATGACAACCATCATACATTACCTTAGAGTATGGAGACAACACCTGCTCGGCTCCATATTCAAGGTCATGACAGATAATATTGCCACCAGCTACTTTCAGACCCAGAAGAAACTAAGTCCCAAGCAAGCAAGATGGTAGGATTTTCTGGCAGGATTTGACTACATCTTGGAGTATAAGCCAGGAAAGGCTAATATAGTAGCAGAGGCGCTAAGCCAAAAAGCAGAACTTGCAAGCATGTCACTAGTCTTCAGCTCCCTCATAGGCAGAATAAAAGAAGGTTTGACCTCCGATCCACAAACCTAGTATTATTACTTTGGTGAAGGAAGGAAAGACCAGAAAGTTTTGGATATATGAAGATAACATTTATGCTAAAGGATGACACGTTTACGTACCAAGGTGGGGCAACTTAATCAAGAAATGTCATAACTCTTTATGGGCAGGACATCCAGACATGAAGCGAATCCTAGCACTTCTAAAAATAAATTACTATTGGCCAGAGATGAAAGATGGGATAGAAGATATGTTCGCACTTGTCTTGTATGCGAACAAGACAAAGTTGTCCTTCAACAACCAGGGGGGTTGTTCGAACCGCTACCCATTCCTCGAAGACCATGGGAGAGCGTCTTTATGGACTTCATCCCTAGCTTACCAAAATCAGATGGATTTGGAAGCATCCTAGTTGTGGTGGATAGATTTAGCAAGTATGCAACATTCATTACTGCACCCACCGACTATACTGCCGAAGAAGTTGCAAGACTCTTTCTATGCAACGTGGTAAAGCTATGAGGGTAGCACAAAGCCTCATCAGTGATCGAGATCCTTGCTTCACTAAAAGATTTTGGACCGAATTATTTAAGATGTTGAGGTCAAATCTAGACTTTTCTACAAGCTTTCATCCTCAGATCGATGGACAAACTGAGAGGATCAATGCCCTCTTAGAGCTATACTTGCGGCACTATGTGAGTGCCAATCAATAAAATTGGGCCAAATTGTTGGATGTGGCACAATTTTCTTTCAACCTACAAACAAACGAATCCACCAACAAGAGTCCCTTCGAGATAATCATGGGACAACAAACAATGACTACCCTCTCCCTTGCAACCAACTATGAAGGGAAAAGTCCACCCCCTTTAAGTTTGCCAAATCTTGGAGTGAGCCTAGCTCAAGCAAAGTTACACAAAGCCGCAAAGAAGATGAAGAAGTGGACAGACAAAAAACGAAGGCATATCGAGTTTAAAGAAGGAAATTTAGTCCTTGTGAAGCTTCTACCCCAACAATTCAAAACATTTCGGAAGGTACATACAGGATTGATTGAAAATACGAAGGCCTTTTTGAAGTAATGAAGCAAGTGAGAAAGGTCTCTTATAAACTCAACATTTCAACAAAATTGAAGTGACATCCAATCTTACAAGTAAGCATATTGAAGCCAAAGATGTGGAAGACTCTTCAAGAGGGATCTCCAAGCGAGCGCCAACAACGGTAATTTCCTCCTTTGACAAACAAGTCCGAGAAATACTGGCTGACAGGGGTCATACGACGAGGGGTACCAAACTACAAGTAGTTTCTCATCAAGTGGAAATGATTGCCTGATAGCAAAGCTACCTGGGAGCACAAAGACACACTATGGCAATTTAAGGAGAAAATCCAGAAATATCAAGAGAAGCGCAATGAGAACATTGCGAGCTTAAGTGGGGGAGAGTGTCACACCCCACCATTAGCAAAACAATCATGAGATGGAATACTCTAGAAAATGCTAGATGAAGGAAAACAATCTAGAAGATTCTCCCTCATTCTAGAGAATGGAGGCCCCAAGAATAACCTAGAAGGATCTAGAATATATATGTACATAAGGATGGTGTAGAACTATCTAGAAACTAGAATATTATAATGTAATCTAGAAGCATCCCTTGGACTTGGAAGAGGCTATAAATAAGAGTCTCTCCCCTCATTCCAATCCATCGAAGGTTTCAAGCATTTAGGCTTTGTAATCTTTCTTTTCTTAGTGAAGTTCTTAGTGAAGCATTTTCCTTCTCCAACTCTTCTCCCTATTCTTCTTCCGAGAGAGTGCTTTGTGCTTTAAGTTCACGAGTTGTGAGAATTAGACTGATTTAGTATTAAAAGAGAGCGCTAAAGCCGCACGGGTGACTATAACAAAGTTAGTCCGTGACACACTACTCTTAGTTCCACTTTTGCACGTGGGATTGTAATCCCAACTCCCTTTGAAGTGCCCAGCTCTGAGATCTAGTGAAGCAGAAGAAGGAAGTAGCGGAGAACAAAGGCAAAGCTGTTGGGTTAAAGGATTTATATATATTAAATTAAAATAATCTAATTAAATCCGTTGATATCGGAGTTAACCCAAATAACAAGAAAAAAAATAAATATTATTATGGAAAGCAAATAGGCAGTTACAACTAAACACGCTCGAAAAAGAAAATTACAACAAACATGACACAAATTTTGAGGGCGTATCTTGGTTTGTGGTAGTGGCTATTCGGGGATTTCGAGGGGTGGCGGCAAGAGAGAGAAGGGGTTTCCGAGCTGTGGATGAGGGTCGAAAGCGATTATAGGTGGCTGGAACAGTAGGACAACAAGGGAAGACGGTTCAAACAACAACCGTTTGTTGTTTGGGGGCGGCAATAGAGAGGGAGAAGAGGGATAGGGACGACAACAACAATGTCGAAGAGCTAGGAGGTGCGGTAGGGATGAAGGTTTGGTAGGTGACTAGAAAGTGCGACAGGAAGGTATGGGGGCTGTAGGAGACAACAAAGAGATGCGGTAGGGATGGCTAGATGGGAGACGATTGAGAGGAGGTGGATTCGGGAAGGTGGCAGCGAAGGCGATCTGCAGAAAAAATAGTCCAGATGGGCTGTTCGGCGGTTGCAATAGGAAGGACAGTGGAAGCGGAGGGAAGTTTGTGGGGGAGGATAAAGTCATGGATAAATACCACCTCAAGAGAGAAAAACGATCGGATCACTACTCTACCCTGGTAGAAGAGTCACCACCTTAGAACAAAATATGACCGGAGCACCACTTGCCCTCAAATTAGTGTAAACGAGCCGAACACGAGCGAGCCCAGGCTCAGCTCGTGCTTGACTCGTTTATATTTCGAGCTCAAAAAGTGTGTTCGTGTTCGGCTCGTTTGCTTAGCTAACCGAACACAAACTGTTCACGAATAAATAGTTGTTTGACAACCCTAATCATGTAACCGTAAGATGTTTAGGGTTGGGATAAGATTTAAAAATTATTGTTTATATTAAAACATCATTTAAATCTAATTCAATAATTTTTATTTTATTATCTTAATTAATGTTTTTAATTGATTATAAAACTATATATATATATATCATACTCACAGATGTCGCCGTTCCCCTTGCCTCATGGCGAACCCTATCTTTTTGCTACATGGATCTCCCATCTGCTACGCGGATCTCTCTCGCGTTTCTATTTCCCTGCTTCGTCTTCGTCGACGTTGGTGTTCGCGTCGTTGCGCTGTTGTTGTGCTTTCTAGCTGCAGGCCCGCGTCTTCGCATTTCTTTCCAGACGATGAGGCAGGCTCTAGTCATCACATTTCTTTCAAGATGATGTCCTTGTCTGTCCACAACACCTCCTTCGCAGTCCTTGCATCGTCTCGGTCTGGAAGAAGAGTTGCTGCTCTGCTCGCAAAGTCGCCACTGCGTTCTTGTCTGCCGCTCTCGCTCCTCTTTTGTGATATTTCCTCACAAAGTCGCCAAGGTGATGGCCTCAGTACGCCGCCACTCTTGCCGGTGATGGCCTCAGTACGCCGCCACTCTTGCCAAGGTGATGGCCTCAGTACGCCGCTCCCGCCGCTCTTTCGAATATGTTTCAACAACGTTACCACGATACTTTTGCTCTTGGCGTTGAAACCGAATTTCTCAAAAAACATCCCGTAAAAACGACAAACCTGCAATCTTTCTCACAGAGGCCGAGATCTCCACCCTAGTTGCACCCTGCTGACTATTCTTAGTAGGTAAGTTTCTTTATGGAAATTCTAAACTTGAGCTAATTAGAAAGGATTTTGAGCAAATGAAGCTGAAAGAGGTTGGAAGATTAGTAAATTGAATGGGCGGCACATTCTCATTCAATTATCAAATGATGAAGACTACGCCCTTTTGTTTGCGAGAAGACTCATTCGAATAGACAACCAAGTGATGAAGGTTTTAAAATGGACAGCGGATTTTGACCCTCGTACTGAACCTCCTACCATTCCTGATAGACTGCGCTTCCCAGGTTTGAAGGTCCACTTTACGATCAAGAGCTCCTCTTCGCTTTAGCGATGATATACGGTAAATCTCTCAAAACTGATACACCTACAGTGAATCTGACTCGACCTTTTGAAGCCATAATTTTAATAGAACGGGATATTACTTTACATTTTTTGGGAGAGATATGAATTGACACACAACATCAGGAATTTTGGCAGCAAATAGAACTTGAACAGATACCTCTTTATTGCATTCACTGTTGTATGTTTGGACACTATCTTTCTCAATGTTATTAGTTGCATCTGAATCTAAAACCTCCAAGTAAAAATGTTGTTGGATCTGCCTCACTTCATACCTGTCCCTCTTCTGCTCCCGAGTGCATTCCACAGACTATTGAAACATTGGTTGACACGATGCCACCTCTCCCTCCCACTACCGGAGACAATAATATTTCTGTTCTTCCGACTGATATATTGACAGATAGTTTACTTGGGCATCCTACAGTCTCTATCACTGTTGAAAATAATATTGCACGATCCTTACCTCCAAAGGATATTCTTCGGTCCGATAATCAGGATAATATCACAGTTCCACATCCTCAGGAAGCATCAGGTGCTGAGGAGACATGTTTACCATCTCTTCAGAATGAAAATGTTGTTACTGTTAGTCAGGAGCTGGTGGCTCATCCTCTTCTACATGCCCGACAATCTGTTGACCACACTGTTCAGATGAGCCAGGTTTCAGATGAGGAATGACAGATATACACATCTAGGAAGAAAAAAAAGAATGGAGACAACCCAACTTGGGAACTTAATAGATGATACTTTAGTAACTTCGGGTAATGGCACGACACTCAGCAATTTGTTAGTTGGCTCCTAGAACAGAACCAGAGGCAGAGGCAGGACCAAGCTGGCTAGTTCCTAGCAACTTATTTTCTGCGAGTTTTGAATTTTAGAGTTTTATCTGTCTTATCAATTTCAGGATACTAGTGTCTGTGTATCGTATGGGTAAGGCGCCTTTATTGGGTCCTCTTATACAATCTTTATGTAACTTTTCAATTTGAATAAAATTAGCTCTTGGGTGTTAAAATATATATTGTTATGAAAAAGCCAAGGGCTGATATATTAAAGATAAAGATACAGATAGGTTTGTATGGGTTGGCCTAAACACCCAACCCACACATTACAACACACACCAAAAAATGTGAAAGATGAGTACATATAGAAATAAAAATAAACCCAAAAACCACCTCGACACTGAAAAAGTGTGAGTCATCCCAATCTAGTCTTGCCTCTGGCTCTAGTTCTCGGTAGGGATCCAGCTAGCAGATTGGAAAGGTGTTGACCACTACTCGTAGTAACCAAAGTATCATCCATAAGACACTTGAGCTCTAGTAGATCTTAATTCTTCTTTTTCCTCCTGGAAGTGTAAACCTGTCATTCCTCCTCCGAAGAATCCGGCTGATGGAGTAGAGCTGAAGCAGAAGAATTACCAACAGTAATACCCACAATAAGTTCTACAATATGTGAAGTATGAGTTGTCGCTACACACACCGGATACACCGGATACTTCTTGAAGAAGTGGAGCTGCGAGGCTCTCCTGATTATCAGTCTGAACACTATCATTTATATGTAATAGTCCATCAGTATTGTTTTGTATGGAGTTTGTAGGTGTTAGCATCGCATCACTCGCAGTAACAGTAATAGCAGTGTCATGGGGGGTCCTCAGGTGCAACAGACACTTCATGTCCGGTAGTATCCTCCTCAGGTGAACCTAAAATGTCCACAACAGTGGGGTTAGACCCATTCTTATTCACTTGAACCTTAGATTTCAAATTAGGATGAAATTTGTGGTATTTAGCAAGGATATGACCAAACATCTTACAGTGAGTACAATATGGAGGTGTTTGTGTTTCATGACAATTTGTTGCCAATAACCATTATAGATTGTGCCCAACCAGACTTCAGTAATATCAGGTAAAGTAATATCCCTTTCCACAAGTATTCTAGCCACCGAGGGTCTGGTTAGATTGAAAGTAGGCAGATCTAGTTTCAAAGAATCCCCAAGGATAACCCCAATAGAGTAGAGAACCTGATGGTGAAAAAAATGCAGCTTGAGACCAAGTAAACTAAATCATACCGGTACAGTGAGAGTTTCATAATTTGGGTCAAAATTAGGAGACAACTTGAGTAACTTCATTGATTTCTATTCGATATTAAGATATTTCTTGGAAAAAATTCTGGTATAGTCTTCAGCCACTGTTAGTTGGATCAACACATGTTTTCTACCCATGAGTCTCACTTTTCACTTGCCTACTAACTTAAGATTATCAATACTCTTTCTAATAACATCCATAAGAGGGTGTCCCCACTGAAGTTTTCCAATAAGAGCAAACTTGAATTTTTCCGTCAGGGTAGAAATTTCTGATTCTACGAAAAAGATTGTTGTTTTTCCACCTTTCCTATTTCCCTTCTTAATAAAAGGACAATCATCTGTATTCTCACGAGATTCCTTATAACTTGAGGGGAAACTCACTACAGACTTCACCTGAGGGTTACCTATCACGTGGACAAAGGAGACTTTGTCCGGTTCAACAAAACAAGGAGGCGCCATCAGAGCAAGGAGAGCTGTCGGAGTTAAGCTACAGCTTGCTGCGGTAGGAAAAATAGTGAACCTCTGTCGCAGACCGAGCACGACGTGACGAGCACGAGAGCCTAGCAAACGCAAACGCGTCGTCCACGAGACGCATAGAACACTTGAGACTAAGCAATCCATAAATGCTAATTTGGCTGCCAAGATGTTACAACTCAAAGCTCCCTGAAAATGGCATTTTGGGCATCAAGATTAATGGTTATGAAAAAAAAAAATCTTAATTGAGCGTATCTCCACTCTCATAACCATTCTATACCAAATTAAATTCACACCTAAACACAAAAATTGAGCCTAGGCAAAACTTTTAATTGTACAGTCATGAGCAGGATGGACAATTAACTATTAGGCAAGCACTAACGGTAACTGTCGACCCTAGATCCATCTAAACCCAAATCGAATATTAGAAAAAATTAGATAAAAAAAATATTCTACCTCAAGGGAAGTAGTGGGTTTTACTAAGCAATCCCTAAACTTTACATTGGAGAGAGCTCCGTGTATTGGGTATGAGTTCATCCATTATTTAAGGGAATAAGGAGAGTAGGCAACAAGCTTGGTTACACCAATAATGGGCAAGTTCATCCATTATAATAACAAGAAAAGGACAGAAGAATTCTTCCTTAGAACAAGCTTAACCAACTAGTTGGCATCATTTGAATCATTACATGGCTTCTAGTAACATAAATTGTTGATAGAAAATCCTAACCTCGGACCACAAAAATTCCAAAACATAGCAGAGGATTTTTAACGATGACAAAAACCTAAATATTATTAGCGGCGAATTCCCAAAAATAACATACCAGAAACTTCAACTTTTTGGAAGCTTGCTAGCATGCATAAATGTCAAATCTTCCAAATAATAATCTTCTTAAATCAATCTTTTATAATTATATGCTTCTCCAATGGCTAAGATTCAATTCAAGTTGCAATCAACTCCCATGATGTTGCGATCAATTCCAACGATGTAGAACAAGTTTACATGAGGAACCAATGTTGTATATAAAGTGAACTCTCTCTCTCTCTCTGTGTCTCTCTCTCTCATTCACACACACACACTCACACACAATCAAAAAGGTGTAGATACTTCAATAAATGCTCAAGGAATGGATTAGAAAAAAATAATGCATGTTAACAAAATGAACGATGCTTTGAATTTACTAAGCAGTTAAGTTGCAAACAAGTAAAATGGTCATAATGACAGCTTTTTTTATTAGATGATTTAAATTTTAATAAACTTTCTTGTTTTTCTTTACAAGAAAAATAAAAGATCCGTAAGTGGCTATCACAGTCCATCTTGCATTCAAGCATGAAAGGAGCATAGCTTTCGAAAGATCATTAATTTTTGGATCATCAAAAGATAAAAAGCAGAAAACAATCGTAAGATAAAAACACATGAACCTCTCGTCCTTCTCTTTCAGCATTTTTGCAGTTGCATGTGCAATCATCGTCGAAATCCACTTGTTTACTGCAATGAAAGTGGTTTAATTATCACATAGGAATCGTGCCTTCATATTTATTTACAGGGCATTTACTTACATACTGCACAATTATTACATATTCACATATATAACCCTAAACTATGATATTTACATACATGTCATTCAAATCTTTAACATTACATAAAAACATCAATTTTACTAAATTTTTAAAAGTGAA
Source organism: Phalaenopsis equestris (assembly GCF_001263595.1). NCBI lineage: Eukaryota > Viridiplantae > Streptophyta > Magnoliopsida > Asparagales > Orchidaceae > Phalaenopsis > Phalaenopsis equestris. Next base: position 330,512 of record NW_018164992.1, on the reverse strand, counting down.
ATACACCTTTTAATGCATAAACTTTTAACACCAAAGTGTTATTGATACCAGAGTTAACCCAAATAATCAATAGGAAATCAAATGCTATTACTGAAAGCAAATATGCGATTACAACCCAAACACACTTAAAAGGGAAAACGACACGAAGATGCCCACATAAGTGGATCTAGGGGTGGGGGTGATGGTCGTTAGGGGTTTGGAAACACGGCGGCTGGCGAGGCTAGACTGTGGGGTAACAACGACACAACAATTGGTGCCTTACTGTCCTGAGCGACAACAGGCAGGAGAGAGCGGAAACAGCAAGAAGACAGCAAGACAAGCGGCGACGCCTTGATGTTTGGGGGCAGCAAGGAACGACAGGTCAAACAACAGCAGTTTGCTGTTTGGGAGTGGAGCAGCAAGGTAGAGAAGTTTTGGGACAGCTGGGAGGGGGTTGACAGGTTGAACGAATGACGGGGAGATCAAGCTAACGACAATAGCAAGTGGAGGAGATGGATGGGGGTGCTGGAATGGGCGATCATAGCAACTCCTCATTGTCTAGGATGGCAGCAGCAAGCCAAAACGTGAATGGCAATGGCTGGAAGATAGACAAACTGCAGGGAAAAAGTAGCAAGCAGCTGTTCGGAGGTGGTTGCAGCAATGGAAGACGACCAAAAGCAATGTGGAGAGGATACGGAAGGGGATAAAGAAAATAATCATCTTCTCAGAGTGAGATACTGTCGAAACACCCCTCAAACCCTCGAATACAGCCCCTCGCAGGGAAAAGAGAGACACCAGCGGCTATCTCAAAACTCACGATAAAACTAAGACTCCAAACCCTAACACACACATATATAGGGAAGGACTAGAATAGAAGGAATAATAAAAGGAAACCTGCTAGATTGGAAAGAAATTGAAAGAGGCATCGTTCTGTTCGGCTTTGCCTTGCACGCAAAACCCTGGTGCCACGTATCGTCGCGTGAAATCCTAACTTTTGGACGAAAGAGAAGATGCTCTCGTGTTAGTTTCAGAGTTGGGTGGGCTTTGACCTCATCTGTTGAAGCTTGTGTCTCCTCATAGTATGACGTCAGGTGGGCTCAATTTAAGAGGGCGGTGTTGTTATCTCCTGGTTTTGAAGGCTCGTTGACTACGGCCCAAGAAGCACCTGGATCCCACCGACGATTGCATTATCCCCAAAACATCTGAGAAACTTCCTCCACTTTCGTACATACATTCATATCGGTCCAACCTACTGTGGGTACATTGATGAACCTAACTGAGACTTTGTATTGCGTATATTCTGTTGAATACTCCCAAAGTAACCCAAAGTTGAATTAACCTGATCAAAAGTGAGGGCAGCTTGAACTTCCCCGAATGGTGTTTGTCAATGCAGTAAGGTATCAATCAAGATATCTTGAAATAGTCTTTGTAGTGGTTGCCCCGTGTCTAAAATCAGTGCCTCAATCTTGTCATCTTCAATCGTCACCAAAACTGATCCCACCGATGCTTCTCTACTGCAAGGGCACCTATGATCTCAAACTCCGTAAAAGGCAGGAGGATAACGTGTTTGCCATCCTTAGGAAAGGAAGTGTTCCTGAACCTATTGAACTGAGTCCTATGGTCAAACTGTCATGGTCTCCCCAACAAAAAGTGACAGGTGTCTATGGGCACCACTTCGCATCACATTTGATCCGACAACTAGTTGCCAATCGAAAGCTCCACAAGACGCATGTTAATGCTAACCTTGTTCTTCTTCAACCACGTTGGGGAATACGACTAGAAATGCTTATGAGTCGTAAGTCATTTATTCACCATCTGTGTGGATACTACATTCTTGTTGCACTCTATCAATGACGAGACTATATATCTTTCCTTTCACGGTACAACGAGTTTAAAATATGTTGTGGCAAAGCCACTGCTGATACCTCGTAGCCTCAGTCCGTAAGACCCATCGAACCACAAGGATCTTGCCAACATCCGGTGAAAGATGGTACTCATCTTATTTTTCAGCGGCTTCTTCATCGCTAACTTTGTCCACTGCACCATGCTTGGTGAATGACACAACTCGGCTTGTCGAGAAACTGGAAGCGACATGTCCAAAAACATGGCATATAAAGCATTTTCTGACGAGAACTGCAGTGAGCATGCTACTCCTCTTAAGCTTCTTCTCACACTGAGTAGCGCTATCCTGCTCCTAACCAGTCTGCGTCACTCCTTGCGGAGTGCTCCTCCTGAGTTCTCCCATTACGAGTGGCTTTCTAAGTGGCAGTGGTTATCCTCTCTGCTTATGCAAACTCTCCAATTTTAAGTGTTAAAGTCTGCACATCCCTCTGTGTCCAATAGGTTTACAGTTGGACCACAATACTAATAGCGGGTTTCAGGCCTCCCAAGTACCTAACTATGGTGACTCTTTCAACTCACACATCAATTTAAGCTACAAACATTTCGTTGTATGTTACTCAACTGAAAACTCCTTTTGTTGAAGGTAGAACATCAAGAAAATATCCTGACAATAGTGCAGGGTAGGTACTATCGTTGCATTGTCTTCTTTATTTTCTCCTAAGTGATTATTTCATGTTCTTCACACTTTGTCTCTCACTCTTCATATTCTCCCACCACAAAAAGGCATTCTTCTTCAGCTTGATGGCGAAGAGTTTCACACTTCTGTCGTAAGGCACCTCCTTGTATTCAAAGATCAGTTCAACAGTTTGCATACACTAGAGGATATTACCTGGACCCATTCTCCCTTCGAAGTCTCCTCACTTTCTCTCTCGAGTCTCGGTATCCTCCAACAAGAATTTCACCTTTGTATCTTTCAATTAGCATTGCAACTATGTATCTTCCAACATGCACTTTATCTTTGTATCTTCCAATAGGCACATCATCTCTCGGTCTCCTCTAAATATTATAACCCAAAGCGCCCTGGGAGATCATCTTCTCCATTGAAATCATTTCTACGAAAGGGATTCAAATGGTGTTCTTGCTCTCCACGGTTTTATTATTTCATGGTCAAAGATGATTAAAAAAATGATCTTAATTTATTAGAACTAAATGAATCTATGACACTAAATAGGACACAATGGAGAAAATCATGTTGTCGACCCCACGTAATGGGATTAAAGCTTTGTTGTTGCTGTTGTTGTTGTATGGTCAACGGTGATCCCGCCCCAGGTTCTTTTCGTAATGACATCCAGCCGATGTAGCACTTGGCAGAGTAGCCACCATATGTCATCCATGAGAGATTCCTGATTAGATTTTGGCAATTGTCTCATCGGGGGTGTGGTTGGGGTTTTGGGAGTATGTATGTGGAAGGTGTGTAGGGTGGAAGGGAAAAAAAAATGTGGGGGTGATATGGGTAGGACTACTAGACGTCGTAGAATAGAACTGGGGTTATGCTAGCTCTGATATCAAACGATACTAGAGTTAACCCAAATAATCAATAGGAAATCAAATGTTATTACTAAAAGCAAATATGCGATTACAACCCAAACACACTTGAAAGAAAAAAATGATAATAAACACAATACACGAACACCCGCAAGAGTGGATCTCTAGGCGGTGGTGGTGGCCGTTATGGGTTTGGAAATGTGGCGGCAAGGTAGAAGAGGGGTAGGATTGTGGGAAAACATCAACACAACAATGGTGGTTTATTGTCCTAGGCGGCAGCATCAAGAAAAAAGCAGAAACAACAAGAGTACAGAAGACAACCGGAGGGACCTTGCTGTTTGGGTGGCAGCAGCAAGGTAAGCGGGTGGACAGCAAGGAACGACAGGTCAAACACCAGCAGTTTGCTATTTGGGGGTGACAGCTGCGAGGGGGGGCAGCTGGAAGGGTTGACAACTGACAGGAATGGTGGGGACAGCAAGGTAACAGCAATAGCAAGCGATAGGGACGGCAGGGGGTGCCTGAATGGGCGAGGACAGCAACTACTCGCTGTCCGGGATGGCGGCAAGCCGAGATGCGGGAGGCTGGAAGATAGGTAAACAGCTGGGAAACGGCAACAGGCGGCTGTTGGGAGGCGGCTGCAGGAATGGAAGCTGCCCAGAAGCAATGTGGGGAGGATACGAAAGGGGATAAAGAAGAAAATCATCACCTCTGGAGTGAGATACAACCAGAGCACCACTCAAACTCTCAGATGCAGCCCTCGCTAGAAAAGGACAGATGCCGGTGGCTATCTCGAACAAGACTCACGATCAAAATAAGAATCCAAACCCAAATACACACATAAATAGGAAATGAATAAAAGGAAGAAATCGATAAAAAGAAACGTGCTAAAAATTAGAAAGAGGTTGGAAGAGGGATCACTCGGTCCGGCCTTGCCCTGTACGTGCGACCTGGCTCTAATGTATCGTCGCAGGAAATCCTGTGTCCCTCTTTTGGACAAAACGGGAGACACTACCACATCAGTTATAAATGTAAATATCAAATTTTAGGTGTTAGATATATAAATACAAGAAGTGTGTGGTATGTATGTAAATTTCCCTTTATTTAATTGTTTCAAAAGTATCAAAAGAACCCTGAAAATGGATATCTTAGAGAATATGTATCATAAGGTAAAACATGGTAATTCAGAAATAGAAAAATTTTATGAACACATTTTATTCTAACCTGGTATGAGCAAGATGGTTATTGCAAGGCCAGAAATAAATGCATAACCGACTTGTGTATATAAAAGGTACAATGCCACACCAATCTGTAATGGCAAACTGTGGGAAGGTAAAGAGTTAGTTCCATAAACGTGCAAATAGAAATAAAAACCAGTTGCAATAGCATAAAAAGAGGCAGTAAGTTCAATTACAGGAACAAAGAAAAAATAAACAAGCAGAAAAAAGAACGAGGTTATTCTCAGTATAGTACAATTCCATCATAATTTTTAAATTGTTTCTGAAAATCATTTTATTAGCGTTATCCTGGCTTAAACAAATATAATTTGTATACAAATTAGGATAAAAATGAACTTTAGATTTCAAGATGGACGGCATATTCTAATAATAATTTGTTACCTTACACAATGAGGGCAATATTTTCTACAATGTTCTTGCGCTGTTGAGCTAAAAAATAATTAGATTTTATCGAGAAATAATCAATTTAAATTCAAGAAAAAGATGCTCGCAGCTAGAGTATTCTACCTCTACAACGAAATATCTGCATAAATAAATTATTTTTTGGCCGAATTCAGCCTATACTTCCCCATATTGTGATACCGGATTTAACCCAGATCACAATAGAAACGAAAATATTATTGCTAGAATTCAAAATATGTCACAACGACGATTCTTCAAAACAGAAAATAAACGATATATAATATAAAAAGATACCCTAGAGCAACAACAACAGGGACGGGGGTGATTGGCGACTAGCCATCAGGTAGATATGCTGGGCAGAGGTGGTGGTGACAACCGATTGTTAGAAAGGCGGTTTTAGCCGATAAGTGGAAGGCTGGGAAATCGTTGCAGTGGCTGTTGGGGAACTTGGATTGGTTGGTGGCAACCCAGGAGGGTCTAGTAGGGCAGCTGGAGATATGAAATGGGACGTGGCAACAGTAGGTGAGAGGGATTGATGGCCGCAATAGTAGGGTTTTGGGATGGGTATAAAACAGCAACAGGGAGGCATGGAGATGAATTGCGACAGCAGGAGGTGTTTTACGAGTAATGGTAGTGAACCGGGGAGAGGGAAGGTGGGCAGAAACAACAAGGAGGGAATAATTGGCGACCCACAACAAGGCTAGGGAGGTTGCAGGGGGGTTGGGAAGGATAAATATTCCCATGGGACCAAGTTACAGCCGGAGCACTACTCAGACCATTGGAGACGATCACCACCTAAGACAAGCTATAGCCCAAGCACCTTCTTGCCAACGAATACAACCCTAGACGGGGACAAAAGTCGTCGATGACAAGCTAAACAAAAGATCTCCAAAGCAAAAACTAAACCCTAAGACGAGGAAAATACATCTATATAGTAGATAAGTAAGAGTGGGAGACCCCTTCGCTTGGGCGACAACCCTAACCCAAACCATATGGGTCGGTTGACCCATCCCTTCACTAGGCAGAACTAGTTCATCTAGTTCATCCACACCCCCTCCCTCACGCGTCAGTCTCCCATGATTGGGAAACTTCAACCTCATTTATCAAGGCTTCTGACAACCCGTTGCCCAGTGTTGGCGTTGTTGTAGCCTCTTAGGTTTGAAGGTTCTTCTACTGCGGTCCGAGAATCACCTGGATCCCACTGGCAACTAAACCATCCCCCAAGGCACCCGAGGATTTTCCTTCGCTTGCGAGCATACATCTATATTGATCCGCTCTGTTGTGGGTCTACTACTGAACTGAATTGAGTCTATGTGTCTCGCATATACTGTTGAATCCTCCCAAAGTAATCCACATCGACTTAACTTGAACTTAAGTGAGGGCAATCCAAACCTCCTTGAACAGTGGTGGCCATGGTGGTAAGATATCGATCGTGATGTCCTGAAATGCTCTCTGTCATGATTGTCCCGTGTCTAGAGTTGGTGTCTTAGTCACATCATTCTCTATTGCCACCAAAACTAGTCCCACCGACGTTGCTCTGCTGGCAAGGGTACCTGTAATCTCGGGCTCCGCCGAAGGAAGGAGGATGTGCTCGTGCTGAGGTCTACGGTCAAATTGCCACGATCTCCCTAATAAAAGGTGACAGACATTTATGGGTACCACATCGCACCACACCTGATTCTACAGCTGGTTCTCACTCGAATACTCCACTGAGCGCATCCTGTTAATGTCGACCATGTTCCCCTTCTTCAACCATATCAGAGAATAAATCTGAGATTTCCTTTGAGCCATTAGACTCAATTTCTCCATCATCTGCATAGACTCCGCATTATGTTGCTTTCTTCAACGATGATGAGATTGCATACCTTCTCGCTCACAGTGCAACGGGTATAGAATACGTTGCAAAGCCATCATTTCCTAAGTTTTCAGGGCTCGTCAAATCAAGAACATCTCACCCTCATCAAGTGGAAAATGATAAACCCCTATTCCCCAACGACCTCCTTGTCACTACCTCCTCCACAAAACCCTCCTCAAAAAAAAAATGACTCGACTCATCGGGCAGCTGGAGGCGAAGTGTCCAAATCCATGGCATCTAAAACATTTTAGGACTGAAACTGCAGTAAGCATGCTACTCTTGATACCGGAGTTAACACAAACAACAATAGAAATCAAAATATTATTATTGAATACAATTAAGAGTACAACGACAACACTTCAAATATAAAATAAGTGATAGGGTGGTGGAAGCCAACTAGGTGGATCGGGATGGTTGAAGGGGGTGGCGGCAACAAAAGAATGTTGGTGGCAGTGTGGGGGAAGTGCATAAATGTAGGGACAACAAGTGTAAATGAATCTAGCAGAGCTCGAGCCACCCTCGACTTGAGCTTGAGCTTATTTGTTGAAGATTTCGGGTTTCTTGTAGCACGGAGTCAATTCTGTCACGTTGATGGCAGCAGAGGTATTACAATCCCTTGGGAGGTAAATCATATAGGTGGTGTCATTCCACCACATGTTTTGATAAAATAAATATGCATCCTCTCTTGGCACATCATAAGCTGAAGTTGCATATATTTATGTAGGTTCCTGTAATGAGGATGACTATGCTAATTTATTTGCTCGTAGAACCGTTCGTTTTGAGGATGTTTTAATGAAAGTCCTAAAATGGACTACTGATTTCGACCCCCAAGCCGAGCTTCCTATTATTCCTGTTTGGCTTCGTCTACCAGGTTTGAAAGTGCATTTGTTTAGATTTTATTCTCTCTGGCAGCTATGTTTGGCAAACCACTGATGTTAGATGCTCCGACTTCTAATTTAACAAGGCCCTACATGGGCAGAATTTTAATTGAGAGAGATGTCACTTTACCACCCCCAGAAGAGGTTTGGATAGACTCTACACATATTAGTTACTGGCAACAGGTTTTTCTTGAAAAGCATTCTCACTACTGTTCCCATTGTCGCATGTTTGGACATGATTTTGTGCAATGCATTCACCTACATCCAGAGTTAAGAAAAAGAAACACAGGTTATTTGACCTATATTGAAAATAAGATTGTCCAGAGGCCGCCTCCAGTGATAAAACAAAATGTCCCTTCGGAGGGAAATAATGCTGTGCAAAACTGTGCCGTAGAGCATACTGGTCCACCAACTATTGAGAGTATTAATACAAGAGTGGATCTGATTTTTGACTCACAATGCCCACATCTTCCCACATCATCTCAAAATTTGTCATCTTCATTTACTGGCTCTGATTTAACAGTTGAGCATGTTAATGAATTACCTGTAGCCAATACTTCCTTTGGGGGATTACCTGCAGAGGAAGCTCCCCAAAACATTCTAAATAGCCGGTGTCATCCCTCTCTTTGGTTGACCCTCCTACTGAACTGAAAATTTTCTCTGCTCTCAAATATATTCACTCCCAGAAGGCTCTTGGTCCTGATGGTTTTACTTCTGCTTTCTATATTTCTTGTCGGGACATCATAAAGAATGATGTAATTCTAGTTATTCAAAGTTTTTTTCAAGGTGAAGATCCAAGTAAATATTTCATTGCTGCCCTGATTGTGTTAATTCCTAAAACTACTGATAAATCGCACTGGAAGAATTTTAGACCTATCTCCCTAACTTCTGTGGTATCCAAGACCATAAGTAAATTGATTGTGGCTCGTTTACAACCTCACATTTCCCCCTTATTTCCCCCATCAATTGGCTTTTGTTAAAGACCGAGATATTTCTGATAATATTTTGTTAGCCGAAGAAATTATTGAAGATCTTAACAAAAAATGCAGGGATGACAATTTGGTTATCAAACTGGATATTAAAAAGGCCTTTGATACAATCAGCTGGGACTTTATCATCAATGTCTTGGTGGCTAGAGTTTTCAGTGCTAGTTTTTGCATGTTAATTAAAAGATGGTTGTCCAAACACCATTACAGTGTGCTTGTTAAGGGTAATTCCTATGGATTTTTCTCTGCTAAAAGGGGTATTAAGCAGGGGGACCTCTCTCCCCTACCATTTTCATCATTGCTTGTGATTATTTATCTAGATTATTCAATTGTTTTCAATTGCTTCACCCTCACACACAATTCTCACACAAGGCTAAGACTATGATTTCCCACTTAGCCTATGCTGATGATGCTATCATTTTTGCTAATGCATCCAAACTTGTTATTAAAAGATTAATGATGCTCTTAAATGAGTTACATAATTGCTCTGGTTTGGTTTTTAATTGTGACCTATGTCAGCTTTATTTTGGCAAGCATGTCAAACACTCTAATGCAAATTGGGGGTCTTCCTTCACTGGTTATCAGCACATCTCCCTCCCTTTAAAGTATCTTGGGGTGAATCTGATTAGGGGTAGGAAAAAGCAGATTCACATGGATGATGTTATTGATAAAATTAAGCATAAGATAAATGACTGGAAGAATGTCTTCCTTTATACTGGGGGTAGGCTAACTTTACTTTCTAGTGTACTACAAATTATACCACTCTAAGCTTTACAAGTGTTCAATCCTAAGAAGAGTGCCATGAAGGTTCTGGAGAGGTTCTTTAACAGATTCCTGTGGGTTGCGAGTGGTGCTAAGAAGATTTGGGTTTCCTGGCATAATATTTGTAAACCCAAAAAAGCTGAGGGTTTTGGTTTTAAGACTTTGCAGCTGACTGTTGAGGTTAACATGTGCAAACTTTGGTTTAAGTTTAGAGAGGGCTCTTCTCTTTAGGCCTCTTTTATGCATAAAAAATATTGTTTCTTCCCACCCTTCCCAGGTGTTGTGGAAGGTGGGAGACTCGACGATCTGGAAGGCCAGATCTATTGCTAGAAACTTTATTTTTTTGGATCTTGGTGAAGGAAAAATCTTGTTCTGGAATGATAATTAGGGAATGCCTTCTCTTTTAGAGCACACCCATCCATCTCATACAAACAATTTGTTAGTTTCTGATCTATTTACACAAGGAAGTTAGGATTTCTCTAAGCTTTGTTCTCTGGTGGGGGAGTTGAATGCTTTGCACATTTCTAAAATTCCTGCTACTCCTTCCCGCAGAGACTATCCTATTTGGAAGAAGTCTTCATCTCAGTCAGTCTCTAAGTTGATCTATGGTACTTTACACTCTCATCTTGATTGGTTTTGGGGGACTTGAATTTGGCATAAACTCTTTTCTCCTTCTATCTCTTTCTTCCTCTTGCGTTATTTCTCCTCCTTACTCCCTCTTGATGACATTCTGAAACTGAAAGGTTTAAGATTGACTTCAAGATGTCCTCTGTGCAGGAAATTCGGAGGAAGGCATAGGACATTTTTTTTTAATGTGCTTTTTCAATAGAGGTTTGGAATCATTTGGGTTTACATTTTGGTATCCCCTGGTCTCACAGGGGCACTTTAATTAATTACTTGTGGGAGTGGAAATCTTTTGTTGATGATGAGGGAAGACGTTTTTCCTTCTCTCTGCTGGTCCTCTAGTTTTTATGGTCTGCTAAAAACAACCATAAATACGATTCCTCCCCCATACTGCCACTATCACTACTTCCTATAAACTGGTTTATTTTTCTAAGGCCCTAAGGGTCTCTGGTAATTTTGCTCCCATAGGAAAGAAATTTAGGACCCCTTTGTTAGTCAGTTGGACGCCTCCTCCTGGCTGGGTGAAATTTAATGTTGATGTCAGCTGGGATATGCTGTCTGCTACTGTTGGTGGCCTCTTTAGAAACTCTGAGGGGCACTTTCTGGGTTATTTTACTTCAACTGTTGCCGCTGATACTCTCTTATTAATTGAATGTTGGGGTGGGGGGTCTATCTTGTAATTGAATGTTGGGGGGTCTATCTTGCTTTAAAAGTAGCAATTGCTTTTAATTTTCATACAATTACAGCTGAAACTGACTCTAAACTGCTATATGAGATGTTAGTGGGTGTTTCTCCACCCTACTGGGATATTATTTGTACTCTCAAATGAATACAAGCTATAATTGCTAATCGCCATCTGACTGTTAGATGAAGTTTTATTCACAGGGAAGGTAACTCACCCGCTGACTGGTTAGCCAGACATGCAGGTGAAGCGAGTTCTGTTGGTTTATCCCCCCCTATACCCTCCGGTTTTTACTTACTGGGGACTCTTTGGATCTGTCTTAAGATAGAACTTAGAGGTTTTGCCTGCCTATCGGCCTGCTCCCCGGTTTGAAATTTCTATTACACTTTTGTTAATTTGTCCTTTTTACTTGCACTGTTTTCTTTGTTGTTCTCTCTTTTCAAGCAGGATGAATCTTCTGATATGTTGGATACTTTGGATACTATTTTGCTGGTCCTCTTATATGGATCTGGTTTCTGCTGGTTTGCCTCTCTGATGTCTGGGCATACTTGGTGTGGAGCTCTTTGGAATTTTTGTCTCACGCCATTTTCTTGGCTTTCCTTTTATTTTTACCTGTTTTTACTAGATTCTGCACAGGTAAACTTCTTTTGGGTTTTGTATTTTGTTTGGGTAAACTTGTATTTTTTCGGGTTTTTTCTTTGTGTGGGTTGTACTGTGGGAGGAGGAACTCTTAGGGGTGAGTTTACAATGTATTTTTTTTGCTTTTTAGATTAGGATCCACCTCCCCTCCCCTCTCCTGTACTTTTTCCTTATTTTAACACGCAAAAAGCCACAAGTGTTCTTTCTCTAAAAAAAAATAAATAAATAAAAAATGTAGGTTCATTGCAGCTGACTGTTGAGGTTAACATGTGCAAACTTTGGTTTAAGTTTAGAGAGGGCTCTTCTCTTTAGGCCTCTTTTATGCATAAAAAATATTGTTTCTTCCCACCCTTCCCAGGTGTTGTGGAAGGTGGGAGACTCGACGATCTGGAAGGCCAGATCTATTGCTAGAAACTTTATTTTTTTGGATCTTGGTGAAGGAAAAATCTTGTTCTGGAATGATAATTAGGGAATGCCTTCTCTTTTAGAGCACACCCATCCATCTCATACAAACAATTTGTTAGTTTCTGATCTATTTACACAAGGAAGTTAGGATTTCTCTAAGCTTTGTTCTCTGGTGGGGGAGTTGAATGCTTTGCACATTTCTAAAATTCCTGCTACTCCTTCCCGCAGAGACTATCCTATTTGGAAGAAGTCTTCATCTCAGTCAGTCTCTAAGTTGATCTATGGTACTTTACACTCTCATCTTGATTGGTTTTGGGGGACTTGAATTTGGCATAAACTCTTTTCTCCTTCTATCTCTTTCTTCCTCTGGCGTTATTTCTCCTCCTTACTCCCTCTTGATGACATTCTGAAACTGAAAGGTTTAAGATTGACTTCAAGATGTCCTCTGTGCAGGAAATTCGGAGGAAGGCATAGGACATTTTTTTTTAATGTGCTTTTTCAATAGAGGTTTGGAATCATTTGGGTTTACATTTTGGTATCCCCTGGTCTCACAGGGGCACTTTAATTAATTACTTGTGGGAGTGGAAATCTTTTGTTGATGATGAGGGAAGACGTTTTTCCTTCTCTCTGCTGGTCCTCTAGTTTTTATGGTCTGCTAAAAACAACCATAAATACGATTCCTCCCCCATACTGCCACTATCACTACTTCCTATAAACTGGTTTATTTTTCTAAGGCCCTAAGGGTCTCTGGTAATTTTGCTCCCATAGGAAAGAAATTTAGGACCCCTTTGTTAGTCAGTTGGACGCCTCCTCCTGGCTGGGTGAAATTTAATGTTGATGTCAGCTGGGATATGCTGTCTGCTACTGTTGGTGGCCTCTTTAGAAACTCTGAGGGGCACTTTCTGGGTTATTTTACTTCAACTGTTGCCGCTGATACTCTCTTATTAATTGAATGTTGGGGGGTCTATCTTGCTTTAAAAGTAGCAATTGCTTTTAATTTTCATACAATTACAGCTGAAACTGACTCTAAACTGCTATATGAGATGTTAGTGGGGTGTTTCTCCACCACACTGGGATATTATTTGTACTCTTAAACGAATACAAGCTATAATTGCTAATCGTCATCTGGTTGTTAGATGGAGTTTTATTCACAGGGAACGTAACTCACCTACTAACTGGTTAGCCAGGCATGCAAGTGAAGTGGGTTTTGTTGGTTTATCCCCCCTATCCCCCTCAGGCTTTTACTTATTGGGGACTCTTTGTATCAGCCTTATGTTTGAACTTAGAGGTTTTGCCTGCCTATTGGCCTGCTCCCCCGTTTGAAATTTCTGCTACGCTTTTGTCCTTTTTAGCTGCACTGTTTTCTTTGTTGTTCTCTCTTTTCAAGCATGATGGATCTTCTGATATGTTGGATACTATTTTGCTGGTCCTCTTATATGGATCTGGTTTCTGCTGGTTTGCCTCTCTGATGTCTGGGCATACTTGGTGTGGAGCTCTTTGGAATTTTTGTCTCACGCCATTTTCTTGGCTTTCCTTTTATTTTTACCTGTTTTTACTAGATTCTGCACAGGTAAACTTCTTTTGGGTTTTGTATTTTGTTTGGGTAAACTTGTATTTTTTCGGGTTTTTTCTTTGTGTGGGTTGTACTGTGGGAGGAGGAACTCTTAGGGGTGAGTTTACAATGTATTTTTTTTGCTTTTTAGATTAGGATCCACCTCCCCTCCCCTCTCCTGTACTTTTTCCTTATTTTAACACGCAAAAAGCCACAAGTGTTCTTTCTCTAAAAAAAAATAAATAAATAAAAAATGTAGGTTCATGTAATGTAACTCTTGAGCCCTTAAGTCTGAAAAATTATTCTTTCACTTCTCATACTCGGCAAAATGTAGTTGATAAACCAAAAAGTGAGAAGCCAACACTGGCATGAAATCTGTGGCAGCAGCACCACTTACTAGCAACCACTAAGGAGAGCCTCTTCTTTTTCACTGATACGACCTGGGTTGTACTGTGGGAGGAGGAACCCTTGGGGGTGAGTTTACAATGTATTTTTTTGCTTTTTAGATTAGGATCCACCTCCCCTCCCCTCTCATGTACTTTTTCCTTATTTTAACACGCAAGGAGCCACAAGTGTTCTTTCTCTAAAAAAAAATAAGTAAATAAAAAATGTAGGTTCCTGTAATGTAACTCTTGAGCCCTTAAGTCTGAAAAATTATTTTTTCACTTCTCATACTCGGCAAAATGTAGTTGATAAACCAAAAAGTGAAAAGCCAACACTCGCATCAAAACCAGCAGCCCCATTTACTAGCAACCATAAAGGAGAGCCTCTTCTTTTTCACTGATACGACCTGAATCTCATTAAAAAATTCTCTTCCTCATCAAGCTTTTAGGACAAACTTTCAGGATGGGGTTCATCCCTCCTATCTAGACAACTGATGATGGATATCATGCTAAACTGAATCTTATATCTTAATAACTCAATGTAATTCTAGATGTAGTACAAACGGGCCTCTTCTTTGACATGCGGAACCTCTCTCAGTGTTGAGTCTATGGATTTGAAAGGTCTGAATTTTTTCTTATCTGATGTTGTCTTGTGTCTGGTATCGGCTCCCAAAACTCATGGCCCCTTTGCACATCCAAGACCAATATTGTTGATGCTCCTCTCAATACATGCAAAATGCTAGCTCGAGGCACCATAATCTTGTAATATGTTGGCATGCCCATTACATCAGAGTCACTACCTTCTAGAACAAGTATTGTTACCTCAGTTGGAATCTCTACCTTGGGGTTAACTGGAATCGATGGTATCTCTTCCTTGTTAGCTGAAAATTCAGAATACTCACTAAAGTCTGCACCGTTTATCTCTTCAACTAAAAGTTGATCCTCCTGCGGTGTCCTCACCACCTTCAGTGTCTACTACATCATTATCCAATTTTTTAAGAACGCTCTGCTCCATGAAACAGATCATCTCTTTGGTTGTGCAGTCTGATTCAACATGCCCAAATCTGCAACACTAACAACACTTTCTGGTTGGGACAGATTTAGGGATGTGGATTGACTCCACCTATTCTCCACCTTGACTCAACTTTTCTTCCGACGAGGTCAGCTTAGATATTCAGTTGAGTGTGATCTGGTTGTAAGACCCTGAAGTTCAGCGCTGCCTGTAAGACGTGGTGGTTGCCCTGTGAAGTGATCTCTGCATTTCTGAGGCTAGAGTTTGAATCTTCTATCTATAGTAAGTTGGTAGGAACTTAGGATGGATCTCCTGCTTCATCTTCAGATTCTCCCATTCTCCATATGTTGACTCTTCTCTAAGCCTCCTCTAATACAGGATTCCAAAGTGTCGTGATTGGTATTCTACATCACTAAGTCCTCCCTATGGAAGGGAGTCAGATCCTCATCTCTTGCTCCCCTTTGATTCTCAGAATCCCGATCGAGGCAATCACCCCCTTGGTATCATCCTCAATATCCCCAAGCCTCCGCAGAAGTTGGCAGATCCCTAGTTGTATCTCCTCTGTTGAATTGGTGTTGGATCCTTTTTTTTTTTAATTTTGTAAGAGGATGGGGCTTATTTTGTAAATGCCCGAGAGACATATTTTTTGGTTTTTTTACAACTTTTTGAAACCCTTTTGTTTTTTAGTAATGCAAAATGCACAACTTTCAAGAGCAGGCTTAGGCATGTATCTCCTTAGTGGCATGGCTAGAGTTTAGAATTGGGAGGTGAAAGAGGGTATTAAAGACTCGTTAAAGGTATAGGAAAAATAAATCAGCAAAGATAAATTAGGGTTAGTCAAAAATTTGGCTAGGGTTTGGGAACATGAAAGAAAAATTTTAGTGGAAGTGACTTGAGCAGGGGCAGATGCTAGAAAACTCTAAGATATGACTAAAATTAGACTAGTTCTAATACCAAATGATACCAGAGTTAACCCAAACCACAATATAAATATAATACAAATAGGGTTACAACAACGACTCTTCAAACAAGAAATGAGTGATAACAAACAAAAAACTACAAAAGCAAACATCCCAAAAGCGTATCAGAGGGTGGTGGAGGTCGGTTAGCTGGATTCGGATGGTTGGTGGGGGTGGGGGTGGCGATAGCAAAAGAATATTGGTGGCAGGGAGCGGGAAGTGCAGAAATGTCGGGACAACAAGTATGGAGGTTGTCCTGAGTGATGACAGTATAGTGGATCCAAATGATACCGGAGTTAACCTAAACCACAATAGAAATATATATATTATTGTTGAACTCAAATAGGGTTATAATGACAACTCCTCAAACTAGAAATAATTGATAATAAACATAAAACTACACAAGCAAACACCCCTAAAGCGTATCCCAGGGAGGTGGAGGTCGATTAGGTGGATCTGGATGGTTGTCGAGGCGGAGACAACAAAGGAATGGTGGTGGCAGGGAGGGGGAAGTGCAGAAATGTCGGGACACCAAGTATTGAGGTTGTCCTAGGTGATGACAACGAGTAGCGGTGGTGGATAGCGATGGGGAAGCAGTAGGGAGGAGTTCCATGGTTGTCTTGGGTGGCAGTAACGAAATGCAAAGACTGGTACAACAGGGAAGAGGTGTGGTTTGGGCTACAACAAAGCAGGAAGGAAGTTGGAGGCGATTCGGAAGTTGGGGCGGCAGAAAAAAGCTAAAAGAAGGCTATTGTGGTCGACTGTAGCAATATACAGCGACCAAGAGGGGCGGGGGAGGATGTGGAAGGAGATAGGAGGAAGATAATCACCAACTTGAGAGAGAGATATAGTCAAAGCACCACCCAATTCTTTGGATATAGCCCTCCAAGGGAAAAACAGACATAGACGACTATCTTGACAGAAATATGAAATACAACTCACCAAAAACTAACCCTAAGATAGCAAATAAGATATTTATAATAAGTACTAATAATTAGAATAGGAAGAAAATAGAAAAGGTAAGGTATCAAAAAAAAAAAAAGGTTCGCGATACTGTAGCATCTACAGCAGCACGTCCCAAGCTCTCGCGTCAACTCTTCTAGGACTTCTTATCACTCAGAGTGGCTCTGTGTTTATCTGAACTAGTTTTCTCAACTCCATGAGGCGTGCTCCAACTAGTGTCTCCAACTACGAGTGGTTGACCAATTGATGGTGATTGACTTTTTCATTTCTACTGTCTCTCCACCCTTAGGGCTAATGTCTGGACATTTCTCAGTGACCATTAATGCTACAGCGGCACAACATTGCTGATAACGGGTTTCAGGTCCCACAGATAACTGACTATGTTTTGTACCTCTGGCTGACCAACTCGCACTTCATCTGCAAATGGTCAAACCCCATCATGAATGCCTCCACTGATAGGTCTATTTGTTGCAGGTGGAGTCTCGGAAACAAATCTTGACAAAAATTAGAAGGCATGTACTTTCTCTGCATCTCATTCCTCATTTTCTCCCACATGATAATCTTGTCATTGTCTTAACTCTTCCTTTACCTCTGCAAATTTTCCCACTACAAGCAGGCGCTCTTTCTCAATTTAATGGCTGCAAGTTTTACCCTTTTATCCTTTAACACTTTTTTGTACTCAAAGACACTCTCAACTGATTGTATGCATTCAATGAAATCGTCAGGATCCATACCTCCATCGAACTCCGATAGGTCTACCTTGATGCCAAAATTCATGTGTCTTTCTCTGATACTGAATTCCAAAGCGACAGGAACTGTCTTCCTCATCACTAAAGTCATCCCTATGTAAAAGATTCAAATTCTCATCTCTTTCTCCCCTTCGACTCTCCATGTCGCGATCGAGGGTAATCTCCCCCTAGGTTCTCTCATCCATCTCCGCAAGCCTTTGTTGAAGAAGATGAAGCTCTCGCGGTATCTCTTCCCTGGTAGGCTAGGGTTTATAACTCACTGGTGGCATGGTTAGGGTTTAAGAGTTAGGGGAGTGGAAAAAGTAATTTGAGGTAGAAAAAAAAAATTTTGGTGGAGATGGATTGGGTATAGTGGATTCTATGAAACCTTAAAATAGGACTAGGGTTAACCAAGATTTGATACCAAATAATACCGAAGTTAACTCAAACCACAATAGGAACGTAAATACTATTGTTAAAATTCAAATAGATTACAACGACAATTCTTTAAAACAAGAAATAAACAATAATAAACATTAAAAGATACCCTAGGGCAACGACGATAGGGGTGAGTAGCGGCTGGCCAACAGATAAATATGTTGGTCGAGGTGGTGGAGACAACGTGGTGGTTGGAAGGTGGTTTTGGCAGCAAGTGGAAGGCAGAAAGGGTTGTGGTGGCTGCTAAGGAGCATGGATGGGTGGGTGGCAGCCATGGTCGAGCTGGAGGGGTCGGGAGGGCAACTGGAGATGTGGGATGGGATGTGGAACCAACAGGCGAGAGGGATTGGGATTGACAGCAATAGCATGGGTTATGGGATGGATATACGGCAACAACAAAGAAGCTTGGAGATAAATTACAGCACAAGGAGGTGGGGTTTACAGCTGATGACAGGGAACTAGGGAGAAGGAAGGTGATCGTCAACAGCAAGGACTGAAGGGTTGGTGGCCCAACAGAAAGGCCGAAGAGGTTGCAGGGGAGGGAGGGGGCTGGGTGGGGGGAGATAAATATCCCTATTGGACCGAGTTACAACCGGAAGATCACTTGGACCCTTGGAGATGGTCATCATTGGACGTGTTACAGATGGAGCATTTTCTTGCCTTCGAATACAAACCTAGATGGGACAACAGTCGGCGACTGCAAGCTGGAAATAAAATCTCCAAAGAAAAATCTAAACTCTAAAACAACACACACACACACACACACACACACACACACACACACACACACACACACATATATATATATATATATTCTTGAGAAAGCCCAAAGACTAATATATTAAATAAAAAGTAAGCTACAGATAGATTTTTGTGAGAGGTCCCTAACATGACATTTTGCCCGCATGATAACCATCATATCAAATGGTTCCAAAAAAGAGAAAATACAACAAAATACATAGACCTAAAAAAAAAATAAAAAAGTGTCAAATATGGAGTATCAGGTAGCTGGAGAGCGACCCAATTTTGCTTTGTCTCTACCTCTAGTTCTAGAGAAGGAGTTAGCTAATAAATTTGTAAGATGAGTGTCATTATCAGTAGTAACCAATGTATCATCCAATAAATTCCCGAGCTCGAGTCGTCCTCCTATTCTTCTTCTTCCTCCTTGTATAGACCTGTCATTCCTCAACTGAAAATTGGCTCACCTGATCAGCGAAATAGTCTGAAGTGTGCAGAGGAGATGTGCAGATTGTTGAATATTAGAAGCAACTACTTGTTGTAACAGCTGATCTTTTATCGGATCGAATGAGCACTCTCTTGTGTCTTGGAATGTAAGTAGGTCTTCTTCAATAACAGTGAGTGGTATCAACACATTTAGATCTGTACCAATAGTAAGATGTTCATCATCTGGAACTGCGATGTTGGAAAGAGGATTGTATTGTACCTTCTCAGCAAGGATAGTAGGTGGCTGATCTTTAGTGATATTCGACCTTAGATGAGGATGCAAGCGATAACAAATAGCAGAACTGTGGTCAAACATACTACAATGAGAGCAATAAGAAGGGTGTGGTTCTATTTCAACTTTTTTTCAATACCAGTTGTGAATAGCGTGAATTCATATCTCATTCGGAGCTGGTTGAGTGAAATCTCTCTCAACTACACACAAACCACAGAGGGTCTGGTGACGGCAAGCGTAGGACTATCAACCTTGAGAGGCTTACTGTAAGCAGTAGCTAAAGAGTAGAGAATTTTCATGTGAACAGATGTAATTTTAACCCCAAAACTTTATCTACACAGGAAATTACAGGGGACTCCGCTTGTGGATCAAAATCGACAGTCCACTTCAAAAAATTCATAAAACGATTGTCGATCTTGATAATTTTTTGAGAGAAAATGCGAGTGTAATCGACATCGTGAGATAACTGAATAAGTATATATCGACTGTCAAGTCAATATTCCAACTGCCTAATAGTTTCATAGCATCAAACTCTTTCCGAATGATCTCCAATTTTGGGCGACCACAAAGGAATTTCCCCACTATAGCAAAACGCCAAGAGAACGCGAGAGTACTGGTTTCAACCATAGTGAGAATAAAAACAGACTTTCCATTTTTTCCAAATTTTTTAATAAAAGTGTGATCACCATCACCTTCAAAAGCCTCATGAAAAGATTGTGGAACATTG
Source organism: Phalaenopsis equestris (assembly GCF_001263595.1). Taxonomy (NCBI): domain Eukaryota; kingdom Viridiplantae; phylum Streptophyta; class Magnoliopsida; order Asparagales; family Orchidaceae; genus Phalaenopsis; species Phalaenopsis equestris. The sequence continues at coordinate 310,460 of NW_018164992.1, read as the reverse complement.
CAGGACTTATCGATACCAAAACCACTCTCTGAATCTGAAGGGGCACGAGCCGGAATGGGAAAGTCGCCGACAAGGGCATTTACATAGGAACGAAGCATCGAAGTCATCTCCCTCACAAGATGTTCACAGTCATAAAAGAATGGTTTGGCAGGCCGCAAGGAAGCAAGCAGACTTTGGGCGTTGTCTGTCGGGCAGGACAGACGCTTTGTCTAGAGCGAACGAGGAGACGCCTGCGAAGAAGAAATGTCGTCGACTACGGGAGACGACTGCGAGAAATAGCACCGTCGTCTATGAGATCAGACGACGTCGATAGATTCACCACCGAAAAATTCGTCGTGGGAAATGCCGATAAGAAGGGAAGAAGCCGATAGATTCACCACCGAAAATAGCCTCTATCTGTATCCTACTTTCTATTTAATATATTAGCCATTGGGTTTTCTAATATATATATATATATATATATATACACCCACGATGCGAGAGCGCTCTGGCGTCTGCGTCGACATCGACGTCCTAGGATTCCACCGCACCAATGGCGTTTGATTTCTCCTTCAACCTCAGCGTCGACTTAGTCCTTTTGGCTGACCTGTTCGGCTGTCTTATCATCATTTACTTCTCTTTCGTCCATGGATTTTGCGCGTTTCTCTCGTCACAGCCGCGAAGCCCTGTTTGCGCGTGGACTTGGCTTCGACTCCCTCTCTTTCTGCTCAACCTGTCGGGATTGAGCTTTGACGTACGTGAGCGACGATCGCCCCTGTAGCTTGTCGTTGTTCAACTCCATGTTCTATGGCTTCTGCTCCTTCTCAACCACCGACTACTTCAATTTTAACAATTGGGAAGGCTTCTTTTGTCGATATGGTTGGCTCTTTGAGATCAGATCGGGTTTTCCCTTAGGTTTATCATGAATCATTCGAAGTCCAAGGGTACTGCAACTTCATCAAGAAGACAAGTAGGAAGATTGACAAACTAGCTATATTCTTTCTTGATGTTGAAGTTTCCAACCTAGTTGATAAGTGCAAATTCACCCTCATTGGAAAGTTTCAATCGGGACATCCCAAAATGGAAATCATTTGAAAGGTTGAAGAACTCAAACTTTTGGGACTTTGGAAGGTTTGTCTCGTTGATGGGAGACATGTGATGATACAATTATCTAAAGTGAAGGACTGTCAAATTATTTTTAAAAAAAATTATGACAATAGATGATATGAAACTGCTCAAGTGGTCTCCTGAATTTGACCCTAGCGAAGAACCACCTATAGTTCCAATCCAGTTTTAACTACCTAGCTTGAAGTTGCACTGCTTCAATCGCCAAGTCCTCTATTCTATTAGAGCAGCACTAGGGAGACCTATGAAATTGGATGTACCAACTTTCAACCTATCCAGGTCTTCGGTTGCAAGAATCTTTGTTGAAAGAGATATCACCCTCCCTGATGTGGATGAAATATGGCTTGGTACTGCCCACAATGGGTATTGACAGCCAATTATTGTAGAATAAAGGTTTTAATACTGCAATCATTGTAAATTGTTTGGGCACACCCCTGCAAAATGTTTCAGGCTTCACCCACATTTAAGATCGGTAGGTCCTAATAACATCATCAATGTGGAGGAAAATATAGCAGAAATTGTTAATCTTCCAGAAATGTTGAATGATAATTTGATTCATCAGGCTACTCCTCACCAAACAGATCAACAGTCTTTTCCCACTGTTGTTGAGGGAGTTATTCCTCATATCATAAACACTACGAATTTTGTTGTAGCAGAGGCTAGCCGAAGTGCCTTGGAACCACCTATTGTGAGAGACGAGGGCACTCAAGTCCTGGAGGAGTGTCAATCAAGGTGTGTTGCAGGCTAAGTCAGTCAGCAGGTTACGGATCAACATACCTCCCGGGTGAGCCCTCCAATGAAGATCCACTTATTGATCAGACAGGACTACCTCAGACAGATGATTAGCAGGTTTATAAATCTAGGAAGAAGGAAAAAAGAATGCTAGACCTCAGTAATTCTCAGGATAACTTTCTCATAGTTTCGGGTGGAAGCCCACATCTCAGTATGCTGCTGGACTCCCTCCCAAGATCCAGAGGAAGGGGAAGTGGTAAATCCACTGACTACACCCACCATGATTAGGAACGTTTTTCTTTTTATATTTTTGGGGTTTGCGTGTGGTTTATGTCTTCTTTTGAGTAAGCTGTAATCCTTGTGAGTGGGCTCTTTGTACCCACTCACTAAAATCTTTGTATCATCCCTTTTATTTCAATGAATTTGCCTTCTCATAACATATATATCAAAATAAGGTGGAACACAGACCTTCTTATTGTACTCACTGTAAGATGTTTGGAAATACCCTTGATAAATGTCACAAGCTCCATCCTAATTTGAAATCTAAGGTCCAAGTGGATAAGGATGAGTCTAACCCCACTGCTCTAGACATGTTAGTTCTACCTGTGGAGGACACTATCACAAGACAGGAGGTGTTTGTTGCCCCTGTGAACCCCCCATTGACATTGTTGTTACTGCGATTGATGTGATGCTGGATGGCTCTGCTAGGCAACCTACACCTTCAAACCCTATTGAAAACAAAATTGAAGGACTATTACCTACAAATGATAGTGTTCAGACTAATACTCAAGAGAACCTCGCAGCTCCGCATCTTCAAGAAGTATCCAGTGTACAGACAACTCATACTTCACATATGCTAGAACCTATTGTGGGTACAACGGTTTGAAATCCTTCTGCTACAGCTCTACCACGTCATCAGACTAATTCTTCGAATGAGGAATGACAGGTTTACACTTCCAAGAGGAAGAAGAAGAATGTAGATCTAATTGAGCTCAGGAATCTTATGGATGATACTTTGGTTACTTCGGGTAATGGTACGCACATTACCAATTTGTTAGTTGGATCCCTTCCGAGAATTAGAAGCAGAGGCAATTCTAAATTGGGATGACTCATTTTTTCTGCGCCCTAGTGGTTTTGGGTTTTTTTTTTGTTTTTTATATGTATCATTTTTTACTTTTTTGTGTGTTGTACCGTGTGGGTTGGGTGCCTATTTGGGCCAATTCACACAACCTATCTAAATCTTTTCTCTTTAATATATTGCCCTTGGGTTTTTTTAATATATAGTAGATAACTAGGACGAGGAGGTCTCTCCTCTTGAGCGGCAACCCTAACCCACACATATGGTTCAGCTGACCCTTCTCTTCTCTTCTCTTAGTTGAACAGGTTTGATTCAGTACAGCAGGTTCAGTCTCCCAGCCCATGGATGCCCCGCATCATGTTGAGTTTGCAATTGAGTTTCTAATTTTGTTAATTCAAACTATATTTTGATTTCATGGTTTAATAATATAACAATGTAAATTCATTACTTATACTTAAGATTTTAGAATATAAACCTGGTGAGCTATTATTTTAGAGATTTTATCCATAAACGGAAAACAGAGTTAGCTGCCTAATAAAAATTAGACAGAAGATGGACCTCAAGAACATGGGAACACCAAGATTGTTAAGAGATCAAATTTAAATATTTATATAGAGATTATAATGCAACCAAAACATTACACTTCCATGATTTATCTTTGTCTTAGTAACGGGATTGGACATTTTTATGATCTCGTTACATATACTCATTTCACAAATAATCACTACTCTAAAAAAGTGGTCAAAAGTGTGATATTTTTATGCGTGGCAAGGATGATTGTGAGATGATAACCTATAAGGGAGAGAACAATTGTATGTCATACTTGTAAGCTGTACATGAGGAATTGTAGGTATCTATGTGCAAGTTCTAAGTCAAACACAATAGCGATAGAACCACGTCATATCAAGGACAAGCTCCCACACACATAAGACGTGATGATGATGAAGGTATGCTTTTGTTATCTAGCTTAGCAAATTAAACTTTATCAATGATTGAAATTGATGCTAGTCGTAATGATGATCACAATATCAAGTGAATTGGGTCAATTAGTGGAACATCTATGAGGTCATATTTTTGGGACATTTTGAAGTTTATATACACTTGTTTTTATCTTAACATTTCGTCTAAAAAATATTATACTGATTTTAACAACGTCAAGCCAAATGATTAATGTTAATATTGGTGTTTTCAAAAGTTAAGTACACTTGATTAAAAAAATAATTAGAATTAAATTATTCTTAGTTGATCCTTAAACTTTTGATGTAATGCATATGATCTTATAGCTCATTTGTATTATTTTTAAATATAAAATATAAACATTACGTATTTTAGCTATAAATATTATATTAACAAGAATATTAAATCCACGGCAAGTCATGTGCGACTTTAGACGATTAACTCATGTCCCTCTATATCATTTTCATGTCTCCTGTTGATCTGTATGCTTCATAGTATAAAATGCTTAAGCATCCACCATTTAAAACACTACGTACTACGTGGGGTGGAAAATAAGATTATTAGTTGATAGATAAAATTAGGGTAGAATAAGAAAAGAAAAGTAGATCAAACTTAGCCAGAGTTAGCATGAATAAAGCAAAGAGTAGGTTTAACAACTACTACAAAAATCGATAGAAAGACTTGATGATGAGGGTAGCACCTACAATGAAAGAAATGACTTCTGTAAACTTGTAGAAGGGGTTAAGCCCACAGTCGAGCATTTTTTTAATCCATGTGATTGGACAAACAAATGATTGCAAACCTCAAATCATAAACAGAAGGGTAATTTGTCCTTTTTTGTAGCAGGAAACTAATGTAATACACAAAAAGAAAAGGGAAGATTTACATACATACCACTTCATTCCTATGTATTTACATAATTAGTATCTAAACTTCCATTTTGACATATATGATGGCACCTTACCTATTCATGAAAATGTGTATTTCACTTCTTAAAAGTTAAAATAGTGGTATTTTTCTGCGGTATGAAAGATTTGGGTGGTATAAATGTGAAAAGTAAAGTTTACAAGTAAGATATGAAAATTCAAAGGAATTGGCTGGTATGTATGTAAGTGCCCCCAAAAAAATAAAAGATTGATAAATTATAGAATGCTAAGAAAAGAAGTTATGAAGGGCCAAACACAATAAGCAGTACCTCCATGCATCATGAAAGCTGTTGCAGATGTTGACAGTCTGACCTACATCTATTGACATGAAAGTTTGAATTTCTCCCTCAGAGAACTTGGAGCGTTCAGCAAGACTTACATGTAAACACTGTCCAAATAATCAAGATTAGCCTATATGTAAGAAATAGATGATTTTATTCTTCCAAAAAACCAAATCAAAAACAAAAAGGTAATCAGATGTGCAAAACAAATTCTATTTAAAGCAATCCTATTTTTTTTCTTCTCAATATATTTGTGTTAACCATATTTGAAATGTGCGCCCATAACATGTTGCTAAAGTTTATGAGGCTAGAAAAAGTTCTGGAAAAGAAGTTAATTGTTTCCAAGTTTGGTCATCAGAAATAAAGGTGTATGAAATTTCGCTAATGATGATGAAGGGACAACTTTTAGCCAAAACTCTAAACATAGAAAGAAAAAAAAATTAGAAATAAAGAAAAAAATTCACCAAGAAAAATAGACAATGAAAATATCCAGAATTCACAGGCAGCAGAATATATATCTCACTTACAGACCAATAGACCACCTTAAATATATGTTTATATAGATAAATCATACAAGCAAAAAAAAGAAGTTCAAAAAATGACATGTATGTATGCATTAGAAAGAAAAAAAAAGTAAACAAATAAAGAAAAAAACACCAAGAACAATTGAAAACATTCATATAGAACTCTGAAAATATCCAGAATTCACAGGCAGCGGAATATATATCTCACTTACCGACCAGTAGACCATCTTAAATATATGTTTATATAGATAAATCATACAAGCCAAAAAGAGAGTTTGGAAAAATGACATGGATGTGTGTGTGTGTGCGCGCCCGCGCGTGTATAAGAGTGTGTGCCCGTACAGTGGATGGAAAATTGGCAATACATAATCATAGAAAGCATGCCAAGGATGGTAGGACAAAATAATCTGAGAATGAAAATTTGAAATTATAGGTCTGTTTTTAAAAGACAGAAACTATAGGAGCAAGAGAGGAATAAAGCCTTTTTCTTTGAGAATGGATAAACTTATGAAATCAAACACTTCTTTCTAAATATTTTTATCTTTTTTTAGTGTCAGAAAAAAAAATTCTTGAAGATGGAAAAATTATTCATTTATTTATAATTATTCACATAGATTAGTTATTTATTTATTAATCAACCATTTTTCTTTCTACATCCACCTTTGTGAATGAGGAAATAAATAGATCAAAAGATGCAAATGCATACAAATTATAAATAAAAAGGATAAGGTGTGAATGTGTTTTTAAATGAAAATAATACATGTACACCTTCATGCACTCATTGTGTACAAATAATAGGGAGAGAAGGGATCATATGTACTCATGTATAATTTTCTTTTGGTTGTAGCTATTTACAATGCCATATATATGCATCTACATTCATGTTTGCACACATGTATGCAGATATATGCATAAACATGCAAAATTTTCTAGGCAAGCTATGTATGCATGTATATTCATTTGGGCGTGAAAGTAAGCAAGTGTGTATATAACTATAATTTATTGCAGTATGTAGCATATTTATGTATCTAGGTTTGTGATGTATGAAATTTAGCCAGGTATGCATGTGGGGACATAATTTAAGGATGTAGGGGAGTTACTGCCTATTTATTTTTATTTACTTAAATCTAAACTTATGTAGGCCAATGTGCATGTATACAAGTTATTATTTATTAGCTAAATATGCACGTAGCATGAAATATTGTCTTATGCCTTGATGTCAGTCTGAGCATCAATAAACATGTATATGTGAATTCATGCAAGCATGCATATATTTAAAGATGCAAGTACAAATGCACGAAACATTTGGGAGTGTATTAAGTACATGATAAGGCAGACATATACATGTATAGGTGTACATATGCATGTATTCCGGGATGTAGCTTGTGTACGAGTTTACATGTGATTATAAATGTGCCACCTAACAGCTTATTAAATCCGCCACATAACTAGGTAGTATTAAGCATCAACTAACTGCAATGATATGTTAAATGCAGGATAGAAGGACATAAATTCACCTCGTGGTAAACCATGGTCATTATACTTGATCTTAACTTTAATCTCAGCTTAGCAAGATGAAAACTATACTGTGTTTCAAGAAATGACCTGCAAAAAAAATTTAAAAAAAAAATAAAATATAAAGATATCCGAACCAGGGCAATAATCAAATCTAACCTAACAAATAATTTCTGAATCTTAATGATTTTGATTTTGTTAGCATGTCATGTACAATGTTTTCAACATACAAAATGTTCATCATCAAGTTGGCTATACTAAATAACCAATCTACTGAATACAGTCTTATCACTTTCAGTGTACTTTCTACACTACTCAACACGTTACAAATTATTTTGCACTGCTAGAAGAAAGACATTCACCAAAAATTTCACCATACATTAGAAAACTCTTACAAAAGCAGTCTGGATGGATACGTACACACCCAAACAAATATTTAAATTCTTCAAAATTACTTATATGCAAGCAGTATAATTGACGCAAGTTTGTCTCACCTTACTCCTCAATTTTACCTAACCAGGCCTTGTTAACAGTATCATGCTTGGTTTCGAACAAGATTAAAAACCCAGCAAGTATGGTGCCATTTACTAACCTAATGCTGGAGAGAAAGACTTGAATATCATAATAAAGGCCAGCCAAGTTCATTTTACTAACCTGAATAATTTTCAACCTGATTTTAAGCCTTATAAGAATTATGCTATCAGAATATTATACGGCCAAGTTTATTTTACATTGATGCAACAACTGATTTTGGCAATACTAAACAATATAAACAAAGGCAATGTTTTTAAAGCATGCTTCACAAGGAAAGCGCGCTTCAAAGCGTGACACCCATTTAACTTTTCGAGAAAATCCTTTTTAGCCTCAAATACATTGATTTCATACTCATATAATCTTATAAAAGAGATTTTAAATGCAATTTGCCTTGATCTACAAACTTCAAGTCCTTAAGATGGCAATGTTCTTCAAGTATTGACATAACGAGCAATTAGTTTATCATAAAAAGTTAACATAAAGAGATAAAGCAGAAAACTTGGCATTTTGATCGCATCATGGAAAGCTTATATTTTTTTTAAGCGGAACGCTCCCTTAGCAGAGTTTTCACTAAAGAAAAAAAAGTATAGGGATAAGTTCACACAAGGAATGTAAGCTAGGCTTTAGAGTGGAGTTCACTAATTAGACTTCGTGCTTACACCATGTTTTGCAAGAGATATATTAGTTGTCCAAGCTATTAAAAGAAAATAAATCTATCATTAGAAGAAATTCATTAACCTCAACATTTTTCTGAAATAAGTCATAAGCTTGTAGAGACAAGTCCACAACAAAGAATTTCTTCTTAGATGTCCCTCTAACCAAATCAAATCCTTCCCAGATTCACTCTAATACCAAATATGATGCTAGCGAGTGGTCTTTTGATGAGATAAAGTACTAAAATTTGGCAATGACGTTTGGTGTTAAGTCTAAAGATGTAATGTGGAGATTTTGATGGGATTTTAAAAGATTTATGAGGGAACAGTGGCTAAAACACCAAGACTGGTCTAGATTAGGCTAGTTTGGACTTATTTGAAATATCTCTTTAGAAAAATGTCTCAAACTGGGTAAATGGCTAGAAATGATTATTGGTGGTTGGCTTAGGATGCATACTTATGATATGGAGTAGATGTGTGGTTTTGGATGGGTTAACAATGGTGTTTAGGGTTAGGGGACAAGGTTGGGTCTTAATATGCTCGTGCTTGACCAAGAGCTATTAAGAGGAGTTTGGAATGATTGTGAGGCTTTGGTTGTTAGCTTGTTGATATTATAAGAAGCATGGGAAGAGGTTGAAAAGTGGTGAAGAGTTTAAGAACAAGTGTTATGGAGAATTAATGAATAACATAAAAAAAAGCAAAGATAAATACCTAATCTCACCAAATAAAATGTAACACTTGAAGAGACCAAGCACCAAACGACAAAAGAGAATGTTCTCACTCAAATATTTCATTCAACAACTGATCTCAAGCATTACATATCAGCCTTATTTATAAGTATTATAATGATAGAAGGTCAATAAGAGGAGGAACTTTTGAAGGGTGGTCGTTAGTCATTAATGAAGGAATGTTCCCCCTTTTTTTTTTTTTTTTTTTTTGACCAGTCATAAAAATCTCCAGATTTCAAAATTCAAATATTCTGGAAACTAAAATTGAAATATAAATAATAAAATACAAAATCAAATATTTCTTCTTGATATGGCTCTTGTAATAGGCCATAAGTGAGCTTTAAATTGGACACTTTCTTAGGCTCTTGCTTGAGCTCTTGTATGTTGACCTTTGACTTCATTTTGATGATCTGCTATATAACTTAACAAGAAGTTCGAGTTGCTCAAAGAAAACATAAGTCTGAGGAGATTTTATAAGAAATTTTTGGAAACTCTATTGGAATGCAATAATGCATTTCTAATTAATCATAAAATCTCCCATAAGACGAGGCATTTTTTTAGTTTATTTGGGTTGATATCGTGGTCGATGTCGAGATTTCCAACTGTGTTTAATAGGATAATGAGCTCCTCTTTTAAGATTGATAACAAATTTTATGGTTGAGATCCCTAATGATAGAGGTTGACATCATATCTAACATTGAGATCTCATTTATTTTGGGTTTGCATCGTGTTTTAATGCTGAAATCCCCAAATATCAGCTTAAGAATTTTGCTAGCAAGCAAAATATACGTTAATATTTAAAAAATAGAATTTTCTCTTTGGTTGACTAAGACCTTGAAGGTTTAACCGAGAAGTCTTGAGATTTGAAAGCTTTAACAAGAAGCTCAAAAGATGCAAGTTCTATCACAGCTCAAGTCAATAACGCAAGTTGGTCAAAAAGGTCAGACTCAACAAAGCCCAAATATGACCGAGTTGCTGATAGCCGTCCTCCTTCAACAAGCCATAAAAACAATTGTACTGAAGAAGCCCTATTTTGTCCATTTAATGACAAGTTTTCTTGCTAAGGCTTATCCACCTTGACAAGAATGTGATTATGGTCATTTCTCACTCCTCAATAAGTTTATAATAGCACAATGAAGAATAACATCAATCCTCGTTGTAAGAGGAGACATCAAATGTAATTTAGTAGGAGTCAATTTCAATTGTTCCCCACTCTTCCATACAAGTTATTATGCAAGCTCGACATAAAGTCAGAGTTGCTCAAATAAAACATAAACCTTAGGAGATTTTAGAAGATATTTTTGGAAACTCTCTTGAAATACAAGAAAGCGTTTCAAACTGATCATAAAAACATCCCTAAGACATAGGGTATTTTTTTAATTTATTTTGGTTGATATCGTGCTCAATACCAAGAACCCCAAATGTGCTTAATTGAATAATGGGCTCCTCTTTTGAGATTGACAAAAAACTTATAGTTGTGATCCCTAATGACAAGGGTTGACATCATGTCTTACATTAAGATATCATTCCTTTTGGGTTGACATCGTGCTTCAATATCGAAATCACCAAATATTTGCTTAATAATTTTTGTTATCAAGCAAAATAAATGTGATAATTTAAAAAACAATGATTAAGATTTAGAAGGTGCAGCTAAAAAGACTTCAAGATTTACAAACTATAACAAATTAAATTGGAAAGATGAAAGTTCTACCACAATTCAAGTCTATGACTCAAGTTGGTCAAAATTTTCGGACTCAACAAGCCCAAATATGGTCAAGTCGCTGACAGCTTACTTCACTCAATAAGCCATAAAAATGACCATAGTGAAGAATCAAGCTCTTTTTACTCAACAAACCATAAAAAAGGATGCAACAGCAAAGCTCACTTCTTGTTAGTTTGATTACAACAGTTGTCTAGTTCCTAAACTCATCTAATTTAAAGAATTCATGTCATCCAAAATTATAAATCTTTCTAAATAGATTTTGACGGATTAATGTTAAATCAAAAAATCATCTAAACTAAAACAAAATAGCCATGCAGTCAAGCTAAAATATTCTCAAATATATAAGTTCCAAGACTTTGTGATATAAGAAAGGAAACACCCAAATCTATAAGCTCAAGCCCATTAAATTAAAGAAGCACAAGTTCATTGTAGTCTAAATCTGGGACTCAAGTAGGTCCTGAAGGTTGGACTCAACAAGCGCAAATATGACTGAGTCGCTAACAGCTATCTTCCCTCAAAAAGCCATAAAAAACAATCGCAATGAAGAAGCCCCTATTTTGCTAGTGTAATAACAAACACTATCATATTCAACTTGATAAAGTTCAAGCAAACTAGATCAAAGAGATTTTCTTAAATAGTAAAGAGGTCAAGGAAAATTAAAGGAATGATCGTCGCTCAAGAAAGCATCTAGCCAAGCTTGATGTCCTATTCAAATAAAGAAAGTCTAATTGTTTTTCAAAAAGACTAATCAAGAACAAGGAGCGAAGCAAATAATTCTCTTCTTCAATAAGTCTGACAAAACAAACAGCAAAGGACAAAAGAAGTTATCTCATAAATTCGTTCAAAGCTCAATGTTGAACTATGGGAATTCAATTGCCAACCAGTCCGATAAAGCACAAAGCATAGGATCGATGATTTAAGGCCATTAACTCAATGTAAGCTCGAAGGCCAAGTCATTAGCATTGATCCTTCAACAAGTCCACCAAAGCATAAAGCTAAGACCGAAGGTATGATTCTTCACCTGTCAAGTCCGCAGAGTCAATTAAGGTCAATTCCTTCAACAAGTCGTCCAAAGCCTAAAACTAAGATCAAAGGTATGTTCATTCACCTAACAAGTCCATAGAGACAATTCAGGTTAATGCCTTCAAAAAGTACGTCAAATAACAAAGCTAGAACTGAAGGTATGCTCACTCACCTGACAAGTCTATAGAGACAATTCACATCAATTCCTTCAAAAAGTCCTTCAAAGGACAAAGCTATGGTCGAAGGTATGTTTATTCACTTGGCAAGTCTGTAAAAACAATTCACGTCAATTCCTTCAAAGTCCACCAAAGCAAAAAGCTAGAACTGAAGTTACAATATCATGATAGATAAAGCTAAGACAAAAATGGCTCAAAATTTTAAAAAATAATGAAATCAAAGTTTCAAAAAGTCCAACAAAGCAGGAAGCAAAAGATAAACTCTCTGCCAAATGAGTGACATGTAAGAGGCAACGTCAACCAAAGTTGGCATATAATGCTATAAGCCTACATATTCAGCTCAAGATTATACTTTGCATTGACATCAAGTTAGAATTCCTGGAGATCTGCAAAATTAAACCTTCAATGTGATATTCAAACAAGCTTTTAAAGATTCACAAGGTCAATAAGCTTACAATAGACATGGTTCGCTTCAAGCGCGCACCATATTTCTCCTCCTTCCGCACTGCTCTATCGGAAACCCTCGCACGAACTGCTCATGCCCTTCCCTGGTCAATCTCACTAGCACGGTAGAGCCACTTGCTCGATTACACTTTGTCTGAGCAGCTCTTACTCCTAACCTCCCATTCTCACAAAGCACGATTTGGTTCTGGTCTTTGCCCTACTCGACCGGAACTGCTCATGGAGGGCTTTTCGCTTGTTGGAAATATAGTGAGAAGTCTCCGATGGTGGGGCCTTCCCTCTTCTGTGGGGCCTGCAGAGCTGTTTCCAGATCCTTGGGCTGGAAAAAGGATATGACAGAAAAGATGAAAATCTAGTAGGGAAGTATAAAGAGTGGTTGAAGAAGCTCCATCCTGATCTGGTTCATTCAAAATCTGAGAAAGAGAAATCTTATGCTGCTGAGCAGTAGGCCAGCGTGATTGATGCTTATCCCAAAGTAAGCAAACGTTTATCAAGAGCACTATACTTGTTGCAACTTGCTGGCATATTTGTTGATGAGGAGAAAACTGTAAGGGATCTAGAATTGCTTTCTGAGATAATGGAAATTTGAAAAGATGTTGAAGAAGAAAGTGGTCCTAAGGCATTAATGTAGATACGGTATCAAATATAACAGAAGCACGAAGATTCGTCAAATTCCTTCAGGGAAGCTTTCAACAAACGGAAACTTGACTCAGCAATTAGCGAAACTCAAAAATGAGATATTATGAAAGGGCAATTGAAGAGAAAGTTCAGAAATTTTGACCAAGGTAAATTGAAGACCACATGGGTCTTATAGATCAGTGGATTAGAAGATCTCTTTTGGCCGCAGTGTCTATGCACTGACTAGTACGTCTTATAGACAGCTGGGCAGGCAGACAAGCACCATGATACAGCCCCCTAATCAGGGACGACACCAAGAGGCTGCCAAAATTTCTGGTGATCCTGGACTTGCAAAATAATTTAAGATTTGGATTTTCCAAACTTATAAAATTACCTAAAATTGAATTATTTGAACTTGTAAACTTATAAAAAGTAATAATAATAATAATAATAATAATAATAATAATAATAATAATAATAATTGGATTGTTAAGAATTGTAAATGAATTTGAAAGTTCAAATTTTTTAAATTTTCAAATGACTTAAATGTGAAAAAATTGGGAGGGCTAAACTTAAATTGAATATCAAATTCTACAAATTGGGGGTTGAGTTTAACTTAAGTGTTAAATATCATAAATTAGGGCTAAGTTTAAAACATGAATTCCATTTTTAAATGCTAAAATGAAGAATTATTATTTAAATCTCGCCACCGAATTTGCAATACAACTGCTAGCAAACAGAAGACGGACGGACCCTCTTAAAGCCCGAATATATAACATTGCATGTGATAATTTTTAAATAAAAGGTTATAGTTTCAAAGTGGCAAAGTTTTTAAAGTCTATACAATTTTCATGGTTATTCCTAACTTAAATGCAATAATTTTAAATTTGTATGAGTATTTTTAAGACATATAAATAATAAGTTGGATACTCCGGAGCTATAGATGCTTTAAGATGTTTAAATAAATCAATTATGTACAATTTTAAAATTTGGCATATGTTTCTTGAGATAAATTTCACATCAGAGTCCTAATTTAAGAGATCGTGTAAACCCTTAAAATTTATAAAACTTTTTAAGTTATTCAAATATGTGAAATTACAAGTTTGCATGTGCTCGAACCAATGTATTGAATGTTCAAACATTAGGTTCGAGAATGTTGTGCATGCTAGTTAGGTCGTTTTGTCTATAAGATAGAGTTGTAAGTCTCACCCAATGAGTCTGCTTCTTCTCACAAAAATTAAAGTTGTCTAGTAATTTCAAAATAAATGTATAAATCCTAAAAATAAAAATTTACAAATCCAACTTACCTAATCCAATCCTCATCCCTAGAAGGATAGGAGTTGACAGAACTCATCCCCTAAAAAGTCTAAACTAACAAAATTAAATACCACTCCAAATATAAATATTTTAAACGTTTAAATCCTCGTTGATGATCTAATTGATAGAAAATTTCAACCAAAAAGGTCTATTTTCAAAATTAAGTTTCAAAATTATTTGAATAAATTTCAAATGATATATATATGACTCTGATCCTCTGTAAGCAAAATAGAGATGACAAGGTTCATATACAATCGTTTGTCAATTTTAAACCTGATCCTTTACAAGCAAGATGTAAATTCGGGCTCAAATCAAGCAATTAAAATCTCCAATGATGGCTGATTTGATAGAAGATTTCAACCAGAAGAGTCAACTTTTTATATTAATTTTCAGATAAAACTCTTAAAATAGCAAATCAAAATTATGAAAATAAAATCAATCACCTAAAAACCTAAATCACACAAATCAAAATACTAAAGCCAAAATTCTCTGTGTACTCTGTCTGTGCGGTTTCACCGCTAAATGACACCACAAAATAGCGGTTACGACCAAAGTCCTGTGACAGGGTGCTTGTCGCCAAATTACACAAATAGATTACAGTTAAGTCTACAGCCCGTATATTCTCCAATGACTTTCTACCCTTTGAGTTATGAATTATAAGGGTACAATTGATTGGAATAAAATCTACTGTTAGCTAAGGTCGATTTAAATTTGTCCCCTTAGACAAACGTTCATCCCAAATCTACAAGGATTTCTTGGACGGCACAACCCAAGGCTACTGAATAGAATTATTCTGTTAGGTTAGATCAACTATCTCCTCTGACTAAGTACATAAGCGACCATGACAACTCGAGATGATGGAACCATGAGATTTTGATTGGGATTCATCTTCGTTTCCCTACCATCCGATTCAAGCTTCAAGTGATATATTTTACAAGTTAAAATATTACATGTTTGCTGTAATTATATATTGAATATTCAATTCTTAATTACTTTCCTTAATCAAAAGTGATCTCCTGTTATCGAGAGGGGCAATTAACCATAGGGGCTTGTGCATATGAGAAACTTCAAACCCCAGATCAAAAAATACCTCGTTTAATGAGAGCGAAATCTCTGGGTAGTGTTTATCTACAATCCAATCTATCTTTTGAAAATTTGACTCTCCAAAACTCATTCAACATAAAACAAAATAAAAATAAATGCAGTGTCCTAGGGAGCAGTTGGAATTTTTGGAGCCCACAGACATAAGATCAGTTAAATGATTGTTGACCTCAATTTTCGTGAGGTCTAGTATTTCTCGTAGGAATTAGGATCTAGCCTTAGGGGTCTTCCTGTGACTATCTTAGCACCTTAGAAGTGGTGCCCGCCTCGTTTTAGTTCGACCTATTTTCGTCCTCTTTTGGAGTTTCGCGTGTGCGGTATCGACTTCTAACACTTAGAAGGATGAAACCAACATGAGGAAACCCAAAATGGATTCCTATAGGACCTTTCCGACCTTAGGGTGACACAATTCGCACTTCGCACTCATGAGCGCACCGGCTTCGCAATTCGGAGAGTCGGCGTAGCCGATCGCCGCAATTCGCATTGCCTCCGCTATTCCTTGTCGAATGATCGAGTAAACCTTTTGGTACGATCGATCGCGGGTCAATATTTTGTGAAATTTGAATTTCGACGCGTTTTGACCCGATTGTCGACGACGTCGTCCGAGCGACCCCGGATGACGAAACGGACTGCGCCAACGCGTCCGGAACGTCGATTTTGCCCGGGG
>NW_018164992.1:292269-293175 GCF_001263595.1 Phalaenopsis equestris | reverse complement strand
AGGGAGTGTATTTTACTGTTTTATGCATGTTGGGGGCTCGGTTTTGGCTTCCTGTGGCTTT
Organism: Phalaenopsis equestris; assembly: GCF_001263595.1. Classification (NCBI taxonomy): domain Eukaryota; kingdom Viridiplantae; phylum Streptophyta; class Magnoliopsida; order Asparagales; family Orchidaceae; genus Phalaenopsis; species Phalaenopsis equestris. The sequence goes on along the minus strand of NW_018164992.1, from coordinate 293,114 downwards.
CCCTGGCTTGAAATATATGTTATAAGAGAACTTATTTAGTTTGGGAAAGCTTTTTATCTTGTTTTGAGAGCTTGATTTAGCTCCCCATGCGGCATCACCTCTGTTCAAATACCTGTTGAAATTGTCTCATGCCTGGAATATTTAGATACGCAGGTGATTCCTCGGTTTGGAGGCTTGGTTTTGGCTTCCTGTGACACTCTTTGGTTTGAAATATATGCTATGAGAAAACATATCTAAAATGCTTGGTCTGAGGGCTTGGTTTTGGCTCGGTTTGGGACTTTGTTTTTGGTTGAACTGGCTAGAGCTGCATTTTTATATGTACATGTATAAAAACCTGAATTTAAAAATGGTTGATGTTGGTTTTGGTTTTGTCGAGCTCGGCTTTGATTCTGTTTCCTGTTGGGAGCTTGGCTTTGGCTCTGTTTCTTGATTGAGCTTGGCTTTTGGTCGGATTTGGCTTTGGCTATGTTTCTTGATTAAGTTTGGTTCCTGATTGGGCTTGGTTTGGCCTTTGCTGGGCTCGGCTTGGCTCTAGATGGGATGATGTGTTGGTTTTGTTTGGCTTTGCTGGGCTCGGTTTGGCTCTAGTAGGGAGCTGTGTTTGGTTTCTGGTTCTTGCAGGGCTCGTTTTGGCTCTAATGTGGGCTGTGTTGGCTCGTTCTACCTTTGCTGGCTTTGGTTCCTACTCCTTACCCGTGAGGTCCATTGCAGGTCTTTGGGTGTGATTTGGCTTTCCCGGCTAAGCTTGGATTGACTTGAGTGTTGTGGATGAATCAAGTTTGCCATCCAAAAGGAAAATCATATTTATTTCAGTTGTCCCTTCATTTAGTCAGGGAAGCATAGTT
>NW_018164992.1:240778-290809 GCF_001263595.1 Phalaenopsis equestris | reverse complement strand
ATTTTTCTAAATATATATATATATATATATATACGTAAATTAAAAAGTCCTTCCGAAGCGGGCGACGGGATTTCGATTCCGGCTGCCGACAGCTTCTTACGGGCGACCCCCCTAAACAACCTTTCTCTTTTTTTTTTGTGCCGACAATGATGCATTAGCTTATTTTGTCACAAATTCAACTTAAGTTGGTTGGCTTGAGTTCTTACATTGAGGTAACCATTCTCATGACGTATAATGTAAACAAGATGCCCTCATAGTCACAAGGAATTAAACCTATAAATTCTTCTTTAATCATATTAATTTATCAAAACAACTGCGCAATTTATTCAGTGAATACAATAAATAAAAAAAAAGAAGATTTACATTCACACCACTCAATTTCTATGTATTATCTAACACCTAAACTAACATTTTTACATGCATACCATCTTACCTATGCATGAAAACATGTATTTAACTTTTTAAAAGTTAAAATGTTGATATTTTTAATGTGATATGCAAGATTAAGATTGTATAAATGTAAAATATAAAATTTAGGTCTTAAATATGTAAATACATAGGAATTGGGTGGTATGTATGTAAATGTCTCTTATAAATAATACACAGCACCTATGTCACTAAAAGAGTAAATTAAAGAAGAGAATCAGTACTTGAAAATGGATGTGAGACCCGGAAAGAGCAAGGATATATCCATGTATTGGATCAGAACCTGAATAAGTGTTAAACTAAGGATTAGGATCAACATGGTTATTAAGTCATATAAGGTATCAATGATGCATTAAAATCAAATAGAATTTAAAAAACAGTTTCAGCATCTGATGCATTAAAACAAAGACTGCTAAACCTTACAGAATGCTTAGAATATTTTGACATCACAAGCAACAGCAGTATCGCTAAATTCAAAATAAGGACACTTCAAGTATTCTTCATTTAAGTTGCTAGAGAGACTTTTTCAGTAAAAGAATAAGAGATCATACACGACCGAACCAAATAGATGTCAAACAAGCTGTTTATCAAAAGAAGATTAGAACATAGAAACCAGGAACAGACAATTTTTTTGTATCATAGGTTATTTCATATATATAGCTGATGAGAAAAATACACCAAAAAATAGTCTAAAAATAGTATCCTCCTTCTAAAAGCAAGTAAAACTGTATATATTAGTGTGGGCTCCAAAAATTACAACCACTCTCCAGACTGTTATTTTGTTTATATTTTATTTTGAGAGAGCTTTGGGGGGTCAAATTTTTAGAAGACATATGAGATAATAGATAAGATACAACCAAAAGATTTGGCCCTCATTTTGAGGGGACATTTTGATTTGGGGTTTTAGGTATCTCATAGGCACAAGCTCTTATGGTCAATTACCCCTCCCGATAACAGTAGAACACTTTCAATTAAGGCTAGTCATTTAACACTAAATAATCAACATATAACAGCAGACATATATTTTAAATTGTAAAAATCTATCACTTGAAACTTATAACAGATGGTGGGGGAAACGATGACAAAACCGATCAAGATCATATGATTTTGTCATCCTGACTCATCGTAGCCCAAATCTACTTAGCCAGAGGAGTTAGTTGACCCAACCTGACTGAAACATCCTTATCAGCAACATGAGTTGCATTGACTAGGGGTGTAAATGAGTCGCGTCGAGCTTGATCTACCCTCCGCTTGAGCTTGAGTTTGATTAATTTTATCGATCTCAAGCTTAAGTCTTCAAGTTCGACGCATGTTTAATATAATAGAAAGAAAATGATATTAAGTTAAAATAACTTTACAATAAGTTGATAAATAAAAAATGAAAAATTAGGAGATAAATAAAAAGAAATCACCTAATATACAGATAAAAAAATATTAATTCCTTAACATTTTTAAAACCTTAATAATAGAGTTTTGAAATTTAATGTAACTTGAGTATATTTTATGCAAATATTCTTTTAAAAAAGTCAGCTCACGAGTATCGGGACTGGCTTGACTCACCTGCACCCCGAGTATCGTCCAAGAGGCCTTGTAGATTTGAGGTGGATGTGAGTTTGTCTTAAGTTTTTTAAGTGAAAAAATTTATTTGAATATTTTGATTAATTATTTTGAAAATATTAATCTTAAAGATTAACTCATTCGATTGAGATTCACAATCAATGCGGTCATTATCGGGGATTTAATAAATTTAAAAAATTTTATATTTAAAGGAAAATTCATTTTATTAAATTAAACTTTTTAAGATATGTCATATCGACTCCTATCCTTATAAGGAAAAAAATTGGACTAAGTGATTTGGACTTATAAATTTTTAACTTTATGATTTAGATGTTTATTATTGAATTTACTGAGAGTCTCAACTCCAGTCCTTGTGAGGAAGATCGAACAAGTTCGATGGGACTTACAACCTTGCCCTTTAGACAGGAAAGGTCGATGGATAGCATTCGTAGTTTAATTTTCTTGGATTTGACTATTAGTAAATGAAGGTTTTTTAATTTAAAAATAATCTTAATTTTTTTCAAATGAAGCTTGCAGGCTTATTCGAAGAATTTTAACCCACGTAGTATTCCAAACAGTTCAACTTTAAATACTTAGTACATTTCAATGAAGCACATGCGGGTTTTAAATTTCACATTTTTTGAATAGCTTAAAAAATTTTATAGATTAGGAACATTTGCACGAATTATGAATTGACATGAGATTTACATCAAAAAACACATGCAATATCTTAAAATTGTGCATAGTTGGCTCGATATATATATATATTTGAAACGTCTATAGCTAAGGAGTGTCCAATTTATCATTCACATAAGCCCAAAGACTACTAGTCAAATTTTCGAGACATTTCAATTGATTTAAGAAACACCCATGAAGTTTGTATAGGCTTTGAAAACTTTAAAGTCATTTGAAACTACAAACTTTTCTTTGGATATTATATTATTAGTGTGCATACAAGGTTACATCTCTGGGCTTTAAGAGAATAAGAGGAATCACTTTCTGTTCACTGACAGTAGTTTTACAAATCCCGTGGCGAGATTTTTAATTTCAAAATACCCAAATTTGAATTATTTTTCATCCCTCGGGTCTAAGTTAGAAAAACCCAATTTTGAATTGATTCTCAAACCCTAGAAGCCTAAAGTCTGAAAAGCTCAGTTTAAAGTATTTTCAAGTCTTGTGAGGTTAAATTTAAGAACCCAAAATTTAATATTTTTTAAGCCCTAAAACCCTACGTGTCAAAGCGCTAAAACTTTAAATATTTTTGAAAGTCTTAAGAGCTTAAATGTTAAAAGCCTAGATCCCATATATTTTTGAACTTTTAAAAACTCAACAGCAACAAGCCTTTATCTAACTAAGTGGGGTCTGTTGTATGAATCCTTTTTCTCCATTGCATTCAATTGAGTGTCATATTTTCATTTAATTCTAAAAGATTAAGATCAATTTTCATACAATACGCCCAAGTCTTTTGAGGTCTACATCCATCCTTCTTAACATAAGTCGAATCTAAGACATCTCCTAGCCGAACATCAGACTGTCGACGTTTAATGTGACCAAACAATCTAAGATAATTCTCTCTAATTTTGTCTGTTACTGAAGCCACACCAATCCTACGTGTCAAGCTGCACATCCGCCTAAAATGTAAAAACTCGAAATTTCCAAATTATTTTAAAATTCAAATAATTCACTTTTTATGTTATTTATAAGTTCAAAAATTCTAAGTTTAAAATTTTTTACAAGTCCAAATCACCCAAAAAATTGGCAATCTATCAGGCCTCAACCCCCGCTAGAAAGTACCAAGAGAATGTCAGTCTTCTCAACTGTTTTAAAAGACTCGATGTCAATGTCATGAGATATTGTAGCTAGAGAGAAAAAATAAAGATTTAAACCAACGGTCTTAAAAGACGCAATGGGTCTTCACTATACAAGCATAAAGATTTTAATTGCGATTCTGCATTTCCCCGAGCGAAACTTCTTTCCCAGAACGATACTTAACTCCTAAGAACGGAAAATCACATTTCCCAAGACGAATTTTTAAAAACCTTAATTTCATAAAAAATTTCCAAATGAGTCCACAGGTTTCCACGAACGGTACTTAATTCCTAGAGGTCAGTACTTGCACTTCATCGAATGAATATTTTAAAAACTACCATATTGCCATATTTTTATACCTTTACAAGCTTTGGCGGCGTTGACAGCAATGATATACGACAACAATGACGAACAATAAAATAAAAATACAACACAATTTTTTGCAATAAAATTTATAAATAATGAAAAGTAAAAAAATTTAAATTAAAAATCTTAGGCTTCGGTTTGGTTGCAAAATTTTGCTCAGGCTCGATTAAAAATGAGGTGGATGGTTCGACTTAGGGCAGAGAGGTGGCAAGCTTTGTTAAGCTCTTTGTACAGAGAGGAATAGGAGAGGATCGTTGTGAGGCAAGGAGAATTGATCGAAGGGTTTCGGTGTAGGAAGTCAGATGAAGGGTTTCAGGTCAAAGCATCGGGTCGGGCTCAGACTAGAATGAGGAGGAATGATGCGATAATCGAAGGAGGAACAGTCAAGGAGGATAGGGATTCCGCCGTTTGCTTCGATTCCAAAGAAGAAATGGGGAGGGCCTCGATTCTTCATGTGCAATTCAAAGTGGAGGAATAAGACAAAGTGGAGAGAGGCAGAGCGACAGAGAAGGATTCACTCACGACTTAAGGAGGAAGTGTCGTAGAGTGATGAATAGTGGAGTGGCTTCGGCTGCGTGGAGCGATGAACAGTAAAGGAAGAGAAAGATTGGAGTCATAGTTTGAAGAGGAAGAACAGGAGGACTAGGGTGTGGCTTCGGTTAGAAATCGACATAAAGAGTGGAGTTTTGGAGGTTTCTGTATGCAGCGAGAGGAGCAAATTTATGTGCAACAGAGAGGAGCGATAAAGGTGCGGGAGAGTAAAACAGACATGCGAAAATGAGAGGGAGGGTAGTTAAAAATTCTATCATGGCTTTTACTTCAAACCAAAGAAATGACTCACGCAAACAGTTACCAACTGTAAGTGATCATTTTGCATGCAAGAAAGCTCAAAAGTTAGCTTAATATAAATTAAGTTAATTAAATCTAATTAAAAACATCAATAATATTTAATTAATTATATTTTAATGTCAACAATTAGTTATTACACATCATAAGAATTATTATGTCTAGTTAAGAATTTAATAAAGCGGGAATAAAAAAGAAAATTATTTTTTGATTCATTACTAAAAAAGAACACACGAGTTCAAATATTTTATGTGCTAAATTAAAATCCTAAGACTAAACAAAGCCAGAATCGTCAACAACCTCCACGTCCAAACAAACTCACAGGTAAAATTAAGTTAAAATTAAGGAACACAGTTATAAAACAACATGGAGAAGATAAAGTAGAAAAATCTAAAAACCTTTAATTGGCAAACATATTGTTTTCTCAAAACTTAGAATTATCAACAATTCCAACTATCAAGTTAGAACATTCTCAAACCCCCTCCGCCGGAAACTTGGCATTCATTGAATTTTTCATGGTTATAATGTTGTAGATATTTTCTCCTCCCCAATCAACAATTATCCACCACTCCTTCATAAGACATTCAAAAATCTTCAGCATAAACAGCCTTCAACTTTCTAGGGCAAGCCTGTCTCCAGTTTTCTAGAAAAAGGAGATTTTAATGCTTTTTAAGCCTCCCAACCTATCGCTTATTGAAAAATTCTCTAAGGGCCGTCCTATTATTGAGAAAATTCATAAATTTATGACGGATCTAAAGCAAATAGGTGACTATTCTATTAGGCTCATTGGCTCTTGATCTGCGATCATAAAGCTATCGTTAGAAGCATATTATATAAAATTATTCTCACAATGATCCTTTTATAGATGTTAAATGTTCTTCCCATTTTAATTGGCCTGTGAAGTCTCCTATCACTTCAAATAGGATCACTTCTTCACGACTTCATCTAAACTACTTCCACCAATTCACATTAGTCTCCTTGGGTTTCAATTTCGAAAAGTCTACATATGGAAGTTGCGACAGCTATTTTTAATTAGAAATCTACAATACTAGGCCCTCTATATATGTATGTGCAAATAATGAGTACAAAAAATTATATTGTTTTCGCTATGCATGCATGCTTTACAAAAACAGTAAAGCTCAAATATATATTTTATAAAAAAAACCTATGGGCAAATATATTAAAATTGAAAAGATACATATAAGTTGTATGAGTAGGCCTAAAAAAGGCACCCAACCCACACGGTACAATACAAACAAAATCCCAAAAAAAGAAAAATACATGTAAGCTCAAAAAACCAAAAACCATCAAAATGCAGATTAGGGGCGACTCAATTTAGTCTTGTCTCTGTCTTTAATTCTAGGAAGGGAGTCAGCTAACAAATTGGTGAGATGTGTGTCATTACCCGAAGTAACCAACGTGTCATCCATTGAGTTTCTGAGCTCGAGAATGCCTACATTCTTCTTCTTCCGTCTGGATGTGTAAACCTGTCATTCCTCATCAGAATGCTGGCTCATCTGATCAGGGTGTTAGTCAAGAGAATGTCGGGCATGTATAAGTTGATGAGCTCCTTGCACCTGATTAACGAATTTTTATTCGGTACGTGTACCTCATGAAGGTCTGCATGCGGTACCAAATTAAAAACGGCCACATGGATTTTTCAATTTAAAAACTCTGTCATTATATGCCCTACCCGGCCCGAATCCCGCACAAAAAAAAGCGTTTTTTTGTCATTTTGATTCCCGCCAATTGAAAAAAAAATGGTATTTTGTCTACTTTAGGGTTTAGGGATTCGGGATATTCTCATTTCGTTGTCTCGTATTCGTTGGACCTGGTTTGATGGAAATAATTATTGACGAATAAATGTTGTTGGAATCTCAAAATACTTGCGATAAACATAACAATGAGCTGAAATCTCAGAATATTTTCGAGAATAATGAGAATGAGAAGAGTTTAGATGCGGCAGAAGGACATCAGCAGGTACGTTGAGGACTTATTTGAATGTAGTTCTAGGTTTTAAGGAATAATTTTATTGTTAATGAAGTTTGTTCTGTTTTTATATGACGTGTAACGCTAAGTTTCGGTAAGGGTGGGATGTGATGTTATTTAGGCAATATCACGGCACTGATTATTTTTGTAGTTGTTTTCCATTTCTGATTGTTCGTTATAGTATTAGTGGGGGTTTGGTGTTATTTTGGTAGTATACAATGTAACGTTACTGTCGTGGGGATTTTGTGTTTTTTTGGTAGTATCACAATGTTATTTTGGTAGTATCACAATGCAACGTTACTGTCGTGAGGATTTGGTGTTATTTTGGTAGTATCACAGCGTTACTAAGGTACTATTAGATCTGCTGACTTGATTTTCTTTTATGAGACTGGTAACATTTCTTAACGGCATTTGTTCGGCATGTTATATTGGCATTGTCATGGTGTTATTTGGGTTATATTATGGTATTATTATCGTGTTATTTATGTATTGTAACTTTGTATTAATGATGTTTAAATTTGCAGTCACCCGAAGCAGAGAAATTACTTCATGCAGTGGTCCATAACGAGAAGGAAGCCTATGAACAGTATTGTTTATATGCACACCATATTGGATTTACTGTGCGAAAGGAACACAGTGGTTTCTGGCCGAATTCAAAGAAGCTTAAGATAAAGGACTTTGTTTGTGGTAAGGCTGGTTTCAAGAAAGAGTTGAAAGACACAATCACGGTGAGGTTCAAAAGAGCGGACACAAGGACTTTTTATTCAGAAGTTTTTATTGTTGTATTCTTATTGTTTAAGTTGAAACAGACATTTGTTTTATTGTGGTTTTATATAGGAGTTATTCCAATAAAACTAGCGCTCTTGAAACGCTTCATAAGAATAAAACCTGAACATGACCGTAAAAATACTTAAGTACAACCAGCGCGGTTGACATACGACAGGTTTATTTCCGCCGATCCGTCTGGGTTCATTAGAATCTTTGGCGGCATATTCCAATAAAACCAGCGCTCATGAAACGCTTCATAAGAATAAAACCTGAACACGACCATAAAAATATCTAAGTACAACCAGCGCGGTTGACATAAGACAGGTTTATTTCCGCCGATCCGTCTGGTTTCATTGAAATCTTTGGCGGCATATTCTAATAAAACCAGCGCTCGTGAAATGCTTCATAAGAATAAAACCTGAATACGACCGTAAAAATACCTAAGTACAACCAGCGCTGTTGACATAAGACAGGTTTATTTCCGCTGATCCGTCTGATTTCATTTGAATCTTTGGCGGCATATTCCAATAAAACAAGCGCTCGTGAAATGTTTCATAAGAATAAAACCTGAACACGACTGTAAAAATACCTAAGTACAACCAGCGCGGTTGTCGTAAGACAGGTTTATTTCTGTCAATCCGTCTGGTTTCATTGGAATCTTTGACGACATATTCTAATAAAATCAGCGCTCGTGAAATGTTTTACATGAATAAAACTTGAACACAACCATAAAGAAACCAAAATATAACCAGCGCGGAAAATCTATTACAACAATATGAATATTGCAGAGGTAAAACCACAATACAACGATAAATCTATACAACCAAACCAGCAATAGATTAATGTCTCATTTGCAATACAACCAAATACACACCAGTTAACATGAATGTTTGATTGGAAATAAATCTATTACAATAAAGTAAACACATCAGTTCAATCTTTTATAATGGAGGAGAACCAAATGCAGATTTCATATGCTAATTCAGCCTGAAATCTTGTCATTTCATCCTGTCACTGCAGCTCCTTGCTCCAATCAACTAGGTTGGCCTCAACTAGTTTTTCAATGTACTTGCAGACAAACATGTCGCAGTAAATGTTGTTACTTTGAGTTGGTACGCCCTTAACCATTGTTAGCCCTATGATTCAGGTTTCCTCGTACCAAAACATAGTCTAGCATCCGCTGCAAACATTGATATCTACAAAGGTGGATGGCACATTTGTTATTGCATGACAAAATCAGAATGTTATTGATATATTATGTAGCATAAACTTACAACGCGCTCGCACACTACCTTATACTTTTTGTTAGGTAATGAATCATATATTCTTCATTTCTCATCCTTCAAGTCAAGAATCAACAATATCCAATGCTAGTTTTCAATAATGGGAAACAAGATAATTTCAGTATCTTTCACCGCTTCCTTCGTAATGTGGTGCAAAAACCTTAATTTGTCACCACATTCCATTTTTCGATAGGCTTGCATGAATTGACACACTTTTAATATAATTATCGACTGCATAAAAAATCTTATGACGACCATTATTTTATTTGTATGCATTATATAAAGAGGACACGTATAGATATCGCTGAAATGATGTTGGAGGTTGGATTTTGGGTCTTCTTGTCATGAAGAATCAGGGCTAATGCATCTATCTGGTCATTCCCAATCCATCCATTGCACAAGACATCATCCATCACACCCCGATCAATATAGATTGAACTATCTCTTAGGTGGACAATAAAGTCATTTCTAAAGGGTAAAAATAATATTTCTATCACCTCACATTAATAAACTTGTGATGAAACGACCAGTTGAATGCTACTCACTTTACAGTGTATTGTGACAAGCACTGATCAATTACTGTTTGCATTTCCTCAGATATCAGTGCTCACCCCCAAAAATCTATGTGTCTCTCAGTCAGTGAAGATTACACATAAACAAAGCAATTGAAATATCAAATGAAATAAACTACATATAAGAAATTAGTCCAAATTAGGTTAGAAATACTGATGTTTCAGATACGTCCATTGCAGGTGGTATCGGTGCATGTACTGGAGGTACATATACTACTAACCGCAAAGTTGTTTTAGTTATTGGTGAGGTGGCAGCAGTATCAGGTAGTTCTGGGGTGGCAGCAGTAGCAGCAATTGGCTGATCTGAGGTGGCAGTATCAAGTACTTGCTTTACAATATATGAAATTTGTACATGTGTTTTTCTAGAGAGCCAGTAATATCTTCATCAGTCATTGTTTCATCAACAGACAAAATCTTTTTAGCATCCTTTGATGTTTTCCTTCGTTTACATTCAAAAGGTGTTAAAGGGGAGCTCACAACCTTCTTCCTACGACTGTGTCGGCCCTTCACATATTCCTCTTCAACATGAGGGATTATAACAGAAGGGGAGGGGGGCTGGGAAGAATGCTCATCAGCATGTGGGATTCTAGCAGAAACAGGAGGGTAGGGGGCTGGGCAGATTGCTCTTCAGCATGTGTGATTACAACAGGAGAGGAGGGAGGCTGGGCAGATACCTCTTCACAATGTGTGATTACAACAGGAGGGGAGGGGGGCTGGGTAGATACCGCTTCAGCATGTGTGATTACAACAGGAGGGGAGGGGTGCTAGGAAAATTCCTCAACAGCATGTGGGATTCCAACAGGAGGGAAGGGGTGCTGGGCATATTCCTCGTTAGTATGTGAGATTACAACAAAAGATGATGGGGACTGGGCATATGCTTCCTCTAGTACTATGTCTATATCAGCACCGTCATTTTCATTTTTTTCAATTTTATTCTGTAGATTCAACATTTGGTCTTGCAGACCCGAAACTCCAATAGTAATTGTATTAAGAGTCCCTCGAAACTCTTTGAACTATTTCTCTTGTCCTTTGATAAGATCAATTATTGCTTCAAGGTTCTTGTTCGTTACATCGAAAATTGGTTATGGGGCAGTCTCCCCTTCAATAACTGGCCCCATATCAAATGTTACAGGAGGTTCTGCTCTAATTTCAGGCTGACGGATTTGACAAATATCAGGTAGTCCCTCATCTGGATTGACCAGAAAATTTAGTTCCTCCTCTTGTAGGTCCAAGAATTTATTATTGACCTACAAGACATTTCAGGATACAAAAACCTTAATCACTATTCCAGAAATAAGTTATTTAACAAGTGTAAATGACTGACCTATTCACTGGTCAGCCTCTTAAATGCCACATCTATCTGCGATGAGTTCAAGCTAACAGTTGTTGGTCATCTCAACATCATGGGTCTGGCCTCAGTATTGGCAAGCGTTACCACAGATGTATGCTCAAAAAACCAGGGCTAAATAAAAGATACACAATATTCAGCATAAAAGATAATTAATAAACAGTAACGATATTCAAGTTCTTCAATATACTGACCGTAAACAAATAAAGAAAACTATTTATGTATCCAATAAGTTTGTTCCGCAATAATTTGATAGCGACTGCATTAATTTGCTCTAAAAGAAAATTACAGAGCGCAGTCGGTCAATTAAATGAGGCAAAAGTCTATATTTTCTCCCCAAAGTTGTTAAGTCATTCGGGTACACTAAAATTACTCGAGAAAAAAAAATAGATTAGATAACAAAAACAAAAATTTTATAAATAATTCATAGTAAACCCCCCTTTTACGAAGTTAAAGAGATTGTTCCTTATCTGTTAGGCATCCACGCCACATGATGGACATTTACTCAACTTTGGCACTGCGCCTCTATTTGACATGTCAATTAGCAGGACAACTTCATCGGGCAACAGTCGTAGTTCTTTCCCTCTAATTTTGAAAATCATTTTATCTTGTTGCCAACATTGCAAGATTTAAAGTGTCAAGACATTCTCTTGAGAATATGGAGGGAGTTTGAATAACTGTTCAAAATTCATTATTTTGAGCTCATTTATCGTATCCTCGGATATTGAATACCTCACCTTATCCAGCGCATCTCTAACCACAGATGGTCGGTATCTACAACTCATTGATCGTGGGTTCACAAACCTACCAAAAATAATACAATGCAACAAATATCAGGCGTTATTCCGGTGTGATTGTATTATTATGGTATTATTACGATATTATTGTGGTAATATTTCGATGGTATTATTCACGTAGTACTACTGTATTATTACGGTAAAATTGTGGTTATATTTCGGTGATATTATTAACGTTGTACTATGGTATTATTACGACATTATTATGGTATTATTAAGGTTATATTTTGAAAGTATTATTCTTGTACTATTATTTCACTTTATTACGGTATTATTTGACTTTATGGGATTATTACGGTTTTATTTGACTTTATGGCATTATTAGGGTTTTATTTGACTTTATTATTTAGTATAAGTCAAGTTTTGTATACGAAAATTGTATTTTTATTAAACGAACTGCATTTTATCACTGTAATAATCACTATTACCTTGAGGAACCATAGTATTAGAAGAAGAAAAAACAACCAAGAAACTCTAATAATCACTATTTAAAAGAACTGCATTTTATCACAGTATTATTTAGAAATGCATTTAGAAGAACTGTATTTAGAAAAAAAAAACAACCAAGAAAAAAAAATATTACTTGGCAGAACCCTCTTCAGTAACTTTCTTCTTCTTCTTACGGTCATTGGTTTTTCTTGGACTGCATTCTTGACGGCTCATCTTCGGTTTTTATTGTCAATGGCTCTTCGGCTTCCACTATCATAGGGTTTTCTTTGATTTCCATCTCAGAAGGTTCGGCTTCCATCTTGATCAGCTGAACTCTAGCGGTGAACTAAGGAATGTACTTCGACCGGCGAATGAAGACTCGAAACCCAAAACAGTTGGCGAATGGCAAAAGAAGTGGTGCGTCTGTCGGTTTTCCTCCGGAGTTCTTGTTCGATAGATGTTTCGTATTTTGTTCGTTCAATTAAATCATGAGGTATCGGGCGGGAGTACAACTGGGTCCCACGTGATAAAAAAATTTTAAAATTTCAAGGAACCCTCGAATGTTACCATAATTCAACCATACTAATACTCCACTAAATAAAAACATAATAAAACAACAATAAAATCACGATAACACCGCAGGGCACTAAAAAAATTACCGTGGAGCTAATCACATTAATATCACCACAATAAGACTCGAATAATACCATAATACAACCATAATAATATATCACATCGATGTTAATAAACAGATAAGTTAATAATATGTCAATCACTCCGCAATAAAATAATAATACTACATAACAAAAAATAGATCAATAATATTCGAATAATTCACTAATAATACCACAATACTACAGCAAGTCGAATAAACATAGCGATACATATAACAATAACCACCGTTTAATACATAGTATGCGGCAAATGGGAGGTCAGGTCGTTGGCATGTAGATTCAGCTCCAACTCTGTTTGTTAAATTTGTGGGCAATGAGATCAGAGTTATTTAATTACTCGTTGAGGGCTTGGTCAGGATAAGTGAAGAAGCAGAAAATTGTAATATATCTAATCTTCATTTTAGTTGAAGGTAGAGTTTCCTGATTGCTCGGAAGCAATGAGATTGAGTTATTTAGTGATTCAGATAATCTTGATTGATAAGCAGTCAAAAATCATTCTAATTTATGATCAAAGGTTGATTGAGAGGAAGTTTCAGGCTGTTCGCACATTTCAGGCAAGTTTCAGGCTGTTCGCACATCTAAAATTGATCGAGTTATATAATTTGTTGACAATGCTGATGATGTGATTTGTATCAAGTAATTCAGGTAATGGGTTTGCTAAATTGTGGAAACCGAATAAAATGTTATTGCAAGTTAAATTGTTCTGCACTTCTTAAGTCTTATGTGACTTGTGTTTCAACTGGTTCACCTGACGGAACACCATTCACATCATACTTAAGAAGTCCAAAACATCAAAACTTACAATTACATTTTATTACATTTTATTCTGTTTTTTCTGTTTTCACAATTTAGCAAACTCATTACGACTTACTTGATACAAATCACATCTTCGGCATTGGCATCAGATTATATAACTCGATAAACTTTAGATGTGCGAAACGTCTAAAACTTCCTCTCAATCAACATTTGATCATTGATGTGAATGATTTTTCGACTACTTATCAATCAAGATTATCTGAATTACTAAATAACTCCATCTCATTACTTCTGAGAAATCAGGAAACTCTCCCTCAACTAAAATGAATATCACATATATTACAATTTTCAACTTCTTCATGATGTTGACCAAGCTCTCAATGAGTCAAAAAACAACTCTATCTCACTGCTCACAAATTTGTGTCAAATGTTTCAAAAAATAGTACTTGGTTTGTTCGCCCATCTTCCTCTTTTCCTGCATGCAATGATTTAAGTTATAGAAATACAAATCAGAAGACAATAGTAAAACAAGTGCGTCTATTAAAACAGCAAAGACAATAACACCATAATCACACAACAATAAAATCATAAAGCCGCAGCAAAAAAACTCTTTCAACAGTACAATAGCACAACAATAAAAACATAATAATATCACAATAACACTAACATCCCTCATTAACAAAAATAACACGAGAATACTGTCAAGATAATATCGCGGTAAAACTATAAATCATTACCCCACAATAACACCAACAGCAAAAACAATAACACCATAATCACACAACAATAAAACCATAAAGCCGCAACAAAAAAACTCTCTTCAACAATACAATAGCACAACAATAAAACCATAATAATACGACAATAACCCCACAATAACACCAACATCCCTCATTAACCAAAATAACACGAGAATACTGTCAAGATAATACCTCTGTAAGACCATAAACCATTACCCCGGCCTAAATGCAAGCATAACATAAACAGTTAAAACGACAACTTCGAATAAATTGAAAATCACTAAAGTAAAACTCCGATAAAATCAGATAAATAAATTGTTAAACACAAGCAATAATATGTCAGAACTATACCTTAGATAAAAAACTAAAGATACTATTAAATCAACTAATTAAACATCCGATAAACCCAGACAAATGCCAGAAGTATCCATAAAATCAAAAAATAAAACTCGCACAAACCCTGGAACCCAAACCGCAACAATGTTTTTAAGGTAAAAAAAACATTTTCCACGAAGCTAAACTCACTTGGATCTAGATGTCTTCTTCGTTGTCTTCATCGAAAATATTCTGAACGAAGCTAAACTCGCACGGATCTGGAAGTGGTTTTCGTTCTCTTCGTCGGCAGAGCAATCCATTTCGGCAGCACCAAACCCTAAAGTGCAAAAGTAAAGTAGGGGAAAATAGGGAAAGGGCCTTGTGCATTAAATTTTCCGAAAAAAGAAGGGTCAGGTCGGGTTGGGCGTCAAAAAATAGAGTTTTTAACATAAATAATAGTTGTGGGGTCGGATTCCACGTGGCAGGCAGCTTCTTATTGGCTCCCGTTTGCAAGCCTTCATGCGGTACACGTACCGAATAAAAATTCCTGATTAACAATAACAACTTGCTCGTTCTGATGAGGTGGTAGAACCGCAGTAGAAAGATTTCCAACAAAGATAGGTTCTAGTGTATATGAAGTATGAATTATCTCCTCTGCATCAGATACTTCCTGAAGATGAGGAGCTGAAAGGTTATTCTGATTATCGATTCAAACATTGTCCCTTGTGGATAAGGATCCTTCAGTATTGATTTCAAAGAGGTTTGACGTTGTAGGTTGCATAGCAGAACCATCCGGCAGCACATCAATCGCAGTAACAGAAACAGTATTGTCAAGAGGGGAGTCCCTATAAGCAATTAACTCAGACAACAACTCTTGTCTTGTGGTAAATCCCTCCACAGGTGGAGCAGATTTGTCCAGAGCAGTGGGGTTAGACACATCCTTATTCATTTGAGCTTTAGGTTTTAAGTTAGGGTGGAGTCTGTGACATTTGTCAAGGAGATGCCCAAACATCTTACAATGGGTACAATAAAAGAGTCTATGTTCCATGACAATTTGTTGTCAATATTCATTTTGTGTTGTGCCCAGCCAGACTTCTGTAAAATCAGGTAAAGTAATATCCCTTTCCACAAGTATTCTGATAACAGAAGGTCTGGTTAGATTGAAGGTGGGTAGATCTAGCTTCATAGAATCCTCAAGTATGGCTCCAATAGAGTAGAGAACCTAATTATTAAATAAATGCAGCTTGAGACCAGGTAAACTAAATCATACTGGTACAGTGGGAGGTTCATGGTTTTGGTTAAAATCAGGAGACCACTTGAGCAACTTCATTGGCTTTCCTGCAATTTTAAGATATTTTTTAGAGAAAATCCGAGCGTAGTATTCAGTTGTTGTTAACTGAATCAACGCATGTCTCTCATCAAGAAGTCTCACTTTTTACTTTCCTACTAATTTGAGATCTTCAAATTTTTTTCTGATAACTTTCATAAGGGGATGCCCCCATTGAAATTTTCCGATAAGAATGAACTTGCATTTCTCAGTTAAGGTTGAGATTTCTAAATCAGAGAAAAAGAGAGTTGTTTTCACACCCTTTCCACTCACCTTCTTAACAAAAAAGCAGTCACCTGTATCATCACGACATTCTTTATAACACGACGAAAGACAACAGCCGAATCCTCCAGATGGTTACCCAGCACATGATTGAAAAGGCTTTCCCGGGTTCAGTCGAAAGAGGAGGAATTGTACCCATCAAAGTAGACAGTCGCGAACGAAACCAAACGCGAGGGCAAAGTAGAGACGCACGCTCCGATGAAGTTGACAGAGTTTATAAATATATAACTCGGGCATATGAATAATATGTTCATCGCAGGAGGCTCTGCCAGGGTTTTGCCCGATGGCGATTTCCTTCGTCTTCTTTTTAGAATCATCTACCTTGTTCGACTTCATCACCTTCAACGACTTCGTCTGCTTAGGCCGATCTCTTCAGCTGCTTTATGCGGCTTCATCAGCTTCGTCAGCTGCATTGTTCGTGATTTGGTTGTCTTCTACGACTCAAATCGTCAATCTAGCCCCACCGCTATACTCGAAGAAGACAGGAAGGGTCGTAGCTCGTCTCATTGTGCTCAAAGAAGACGGCAAGGGGATTGTGTCACAACTTGTCGCCTCGTCGTGCTCGAAGAGGGTAGAGCCGAAGCAGAGCCTCGTCGAGCCCCAGCTTCTCGCTTCCTATGCACAGACATCGACACCTGCTTGACAACGCCCCGTACGATACCCTTCTCTCTCCTCTGCAAACGTTATTCTACAGTTTCGTTCTCGGTCTTTTTGCCTTCTGCTTCGATGGCAACTATTCCTCCCCCGAATCTACCCCTACGTAAATATTCTTTTGTTGAGGCACTTGCTAAGGGTCTAGACACTGAGAAGATTGTCGACAATGTGGTGTTTCCTCAAATCTATCATGATTCTCTTGAAGAAATAGCCGACTGTCCATTTAAGAGGGCATGTAGGAAGAATGGTAAGGTTGCTCTTATCTTTTCAAACTTCGAATTCTCTACTCTGGTTGAAAAATAGAAAATTCACTCTTATTGAGAAATTTCAGTTGAAGCATCCCAAAATGAAGGTTATTCGCAAAGCTTTTCAGAATCTCAAACTTGTAGGACAATGAATAGATGGGAGACATGTGATGATATATTTGACTACGGATGAAGACTATGCTAGGATTTTTTCAAGGAAATACCTCACCATTGAAGGAATAACTATGAATTTTCTCCAGTGGTCTCTTGAATTTGATCCAAATCAAGAACTAACTACAGTACCAATATGGTTTAAGTTACCTGAGCTTAAGTTGCATCATTTCAACCATCAGGTCATTTATTCCATTGGGGTCATACTTGGGAGACCAATGAAATTAGACATACCCACTTTTAATCTCACCAGGTCTTCTATTGTCAGGATCCTTGTGAAGAGAGATATCACTTTACCTGACATTGAAGAAGTTTGGTTTGGCACTGCACATAATAGGTACTGGCAACAGATTATCATGAAACGGAGACCATGTTATTGCACCCATCGTAAGATGTTTGGACACACACTTGAAAAATGCTTCAGGCTCCATTTTGATTTGAGACCCCAACCTCAAGTGCCTCACCTAACTACTCAAGAAGCACCTATTCCACCGGCTGATATGTTGACCTAAAGTGCCTCACCTAACTACTCAAGAAGCACCTATTCCACCGGCTTATATGGTGGAAACTGCAACTAGAGAGGATATTGCCACTGATTTTGCCCCAAAGGAGCACCCCTCGCTACCTCAACCCCTCATGTTTCTGAAAATGAGGATAATCTCATTTTGGCGCCTGATGATGCTCCATATGCCACGAAAACAATTATTGCTGATGTTTAGGGCCCTCAAACCCTGGCGGAGGGAAAAGTTCAAGGTGATCAACAGGTAGAAATTGCTCCCATTAATGATCAACTCAGTGATAAGTTGGAACAACCCTTGGAAGATGATTTGCAAGTTTACAAAACCGGGAAGAAGAAAAAAGGACTAAAAGAACTCATGGATTTACAGGAGGACGCTTTGCTCGTTTCGGATGGAAGCCCCCATCACAGTTTGGTGCTCGACTCCCGCTCTAGATCCAGGGAGAGAGGAAAGCCCACTCATCATAATTAAGCTCTCTGGTGGAATTCTGCTCCTCCTGAGTAGCCCGCAGAACATTTTTATCTTTTTGGGGAAATTGTCTCTATTTGTACATTTTGGTTATTTTTTTAGTTGTGAGTTCCTAGGACCAGCTCACTAAAACATTTGTATCTTCTTCCCATCAATGAAAAAATTTTAGCGACACAGCGACACAGCGACACAGCGACACAGCCACACACACACACACACACACACACACACACACACACACACACACACACACACACACACATATATATATATAAAACTCGAGTCAATGAAATTTTTATTTTAGCGAACTCACACACACACACACATATATATATATATATATATATATAAAACTCGAGTCAAAATGAACCAAACATGATAGAACAAACTATTTGTATTCGACTCACGCCAAACACGATAGAACAAATATCTATTTGTATTCAGCTCGTTTGCAAATCGAGCTAAAAAATTTGTTAGTGTTCAGCTCACTCAACGAATGCATCGAACATGAGCTAGTTAACAAGTAGCACATGAGTTGTTCGTGAATGACGAGCTATTTTGATAGAACCCTACGTGCTTATATTGTTTTTTTCTCATTCCTTCCAGCCATATCCACAATTTCAAGCAAAAAGCATTTGTCGCCTCACAGCTCTAACCTCTACAATAATGGTATCCCGGTTCAAGCAACAAAAGTTTACAAAATTGGTTCCAAATTACTAGGCAACATTGCTTTTGCAGACTCCTTGAGAAGAAGAGTGTCAATAATCTAAACCTTTGGGTCAAATTGCATGGAGGCCATGTTGTCGTGGAGCGATGAATAAACTTGCCCTAGAAAGTTGAAGGTTGTTTATGTTGAAGATTTTTGAAAGCCTTATCAAGGAGTAGTGGATAATTGTTGATTGGGGAGGAGAAAATATTCTAGCCACGACTTCTACAACACCACAAGAAGTTCGCCTGTTGTTGAGGATCTCAAGGAAAACAGTGATGACAATATAAGGGTATGTCTGCAGCTTACCCAGCTTATCTTGGTAATCTGTTGATCAGCAGTTTATCCTCATAAGTTGGTTAGTTGTTTGGATTTTGTGTTTCGAAAACAGCTAATTTTGGATAAATGACCATTCTGCCCTTGTTCTGGATAAGCTATTTAGCTGTTTAGTTTGTGTTTGAAAAATAGCTGATTTAAAGTTTTTTGTGGATAAAAGGCCATTTTGACAAGCGTTCTGTTGTTGTTTACACTAAAATTTTAACGGCTACACATTTGACAGTTCAGAACAAAAAATATCATTTCATAACAATACAAAATTATGATAATTTCAATAATTTTATTTAATTATAAAAAAGTCAAATTTGTTCTTAATAGTGACAAATGGAGGTTATCGCACTTAGCTCAACTTGAGAAGAGTTCCAATGTTCAATAGTTCTCCCAACAACAAGTAGATCACCGTTTTCGTCTCGAATAACCAAGCCAATGCCACCTGAGTAGGATGGGAGAAGGGCCCCACCCACATTAATTTTCAACCGACCTGGAGGGGGAAGGGGGGTGCCACCAAAAGATGTATGAAACAGTCTAGGGGGTGTCATCTTACTCAACTATCTTCTATCTCACTCACTTTATATCATCAAGGCGTACTTTACACTCACCTTCATAATTGTTTTCTACAAACATTTCTAATTATGTGGAAGAGATTACTTCTTGTATACTCATTCACTCACTTCCTACATAAAACCAAAGCAATGAATAAATTAGGCCAATCACTTGTTCTAAGTAGATCAACACTTCTTCATCCACAATTATTAAACATATAGTTAACATCCACAATAATCAAAGTCTGTCAAGCACTTGAATTGTTGCATTCCACATAAGATGTATGGTTATAAGATGTTCAATTCAAAACCTGGTGCATATTGAACTACAAATTAGTTTCAAAACAGAGGTATAATTTGGTATTGGCATTAAAACGGGAATTATGTTGCATATATTTTAAATCATACCAAAAAAGATTTTTTTTTTCAGCCAAAACCTTTAGTTCTCTTAGATTATAAAGCTAGCTTTTTTGACTTTTAAGTAGGATTTATCAAATTATATTAGAGCTACAGGTTGAGAGAAACAAGCCAGAGGATGTGTTGTATGAATGAAACAAGTGGGATATAGTTGTCTACTTATTCGAAAAAGAGAGGGCTTGGTGATTTTTTTGGAAATAGCAAGATCAATTGATGATCTATGGCAAACCATAGAGGACAACAAATCGATAATTTTCAATAAGAAATAACCAGATAGAGATTTACAAAAGAAATGTAAATGGTTATGGCAGCAACGAAGAATGCGAAGAACTTAAGTTGAAAGAACGCCACTGATTTGACTAGCAATTCCCTGGACCACTCGCCAGAGAGAATATTCAATATAGTCGGCGCTCACATTGTCAGGGTATCCCTCCGGCAGCATTAACCTGAAAAAAAGTTCCTGGCATCGCTGCCAAAAGATCCACACGAATCGTTGACCTAGCAAACTAGAAGAGAAGGTGTTTCCGCCTCGCTCTCGGCCCTCGACAACAAAGGAATCGCAAGGGAAGAATCGTAGGGGAAAAATCGTAGGGGAAGAATCGATCCAATGGAACGATAGAGAGGAGTAGGCGAGCACGAAATCGATCCAGGCGAGGCGAATCGCAGGGGAAAAATCGCAGGAGAACGAGGGTAGTATCGGGATCGGGAGACAAAAACACGGGACGTTGGGTCGTATCCACATTCGGCGTCTAATATATTTTAAAAACGCCGTTTCCTGAAACACACGCAAAACGCTCGAAACAAACGCCTTCACAGCATTTTGAAAACGCACAAGCGGCAAATAAGTTACCCCAAACACACCCTAAGTTTCAATCTTTTTAATTAGAAATCTGCATCTCTTATGTTGTGTTGATCTATAAACACTGTTAGTATAAGCCATTAATCTGTCACTTATTCTAGAATTTTAATATCGTTGCAGTATTTTTGGGTCTTGAATATATGTTCTGCTCTTATCTACAGGAAAAAATTGGTCATTGCATTATTTTTCTTCTATCTATTTTTACATCAAGAAAAAAAATTACCACCGACAAATTACAAGTTAGATCTGAAACAGAGAATGTTGAGATCTTAACTACTAGGGCCGGCTAATTCACTTATATTTTTTTCTCATTGAAAGCTTGGCAAAATTCTTAATAAAACTTTGATATAATCAATTTCAAGGAACAATGCAAATGAAACAATTGTGAATTTTGCACAAACAAATTCTTCAGAGTTCATGAAAATTGAATTGAAAGAATTGAAACCACCTTTCTGAAGGAACTGGATGAGCTTATTAAGAAGAAGCGGGCTGAGAAAACCAACTCCATCATTTACTATCTGCAATAATTTTAAACAAGATCATGGCTTAGGCTGGCAGGCTGTGCATCTAATTTAAGCTCAGAGAAGAAAAGATCAAGGCTAGTACGTGTTTGGGAATTTAATAAGTAGCAAAGACACCGAGTAATATGTGGTCTCCAGATTTGAATGTATGTAGATGAAAAATTATACACCAAGCAATTTAAGTTAACTTTTAGATGAATTTTTACAATCTTCAGGGAAATTTGGATAAGACTTCATAATTTAGTAGAAGGCATATCAATGAAAATTAAAATGAATCGAGAATTTCAAAACTGGCTATAAATGTATAGAATGTTGCAGATACTGTTAGAAAAATATAATGAATATAATCAAGTGCAGGGAAGTACATGATGAAAATATTTGAGGTGCCTGCTGACATAAAATTGATCTAATTTACGGCAGAGGAAAGCAGGTCTGTTATCTAGCTACTTCTGCAAGCTTAAGCTCGTGAAGCCGTAATAGAATGGATTACAATCCACTATAAGCTTAAGCTCTTGTAAGTACAGTTAAATTTCATATATATAACTTCTAGGAAAATTTCAATGGCTTAATTTTGAAAACTCAATTTTGCTTATTTACATAAGTTTTATATGACGTTTATAAATTATTTTGGCTATCACAAGAAGTGCTTTGGCAAATTTAAGTTTGGAATGTTCAATTTTGGTATTTTTATATTACGCTATTCCGCAAATGTTTGCTTGCTTTATATAAACCTCAATACTTAGATTTGCGAGACTCTTAAACATAAATAGTTCAACTTATTTTTCCTGTTCAAACACACTCTATCTTCATCTGTCTTAATGATTCAAATGATAAACCTATTTTCTGCATAAACTAGACTAAGACACCAGTCCAAATTCCATAATCTATTTGCAATCATCAAAATCAAAGGCAATGGAGTCAGCAAAATCTTAATAAAGCATTTATATAACAATGTTTTTCTTGGCTACCTTTAAAAAAAAAAAATTAAAACAACCGTTTGTTGCACATTGAACAGCCTACTAGTAATGTAAGATTTGATAGATAAATCCAAAAAAACAATAATAGTTGGCTGTTTTAAGTGATACTCTTTACACCTGAGATCAAACCATAAAAAGGTCATCCAGTTCGAATGGAGAGAACGATTTACGTCCTCTTCTCCATTTAAAATAAAATAAAATGTTGGTGCAAGAAAAGCATAAAATATTACTAATGAGTTAAGCGCCAAACTAGTCCCAACTATTTTACATATGGTCATTTGAGTCCCACATTATATAAAATATTAAATTAGTGATACTGTTCTAGAGCTCCTAGAAGGTGTTTAGGAAGCGCATGTAATGGGAAGGTGGTTGTGAAGTGGCGGAGAAATGATAATATGCGAGTTTGACGGCTTTTAGATAGGGTTCGGCATCGATCAGTGGCTGCCCCTGCTGAACAACAAAGTAAACTCCGAATCGGCAATGTTTGGGTGGCGAAGAGGTTCTGCCACCTGTTCCTGAGCAAGATACAGAGATACCGCTTACTCCAAAAAGCATAAAACAAAGAGCAACTTCACTCGAACACAATAATATTAGTCAAACTTGTCCAAACCACAAAAACACACATAAAAAGTCACCTAATAGAAATAAGCTAATAGGAAATAAGAAAATAGGAAAGAAATAGAAAAGTAAGAAAATATTAGAAAAATTTTATCGGGATTGCATCAAGGCGGGATGTCATCCCACGATCACGAGGAATCACAATCCCACAAAAATGTCAAAATGAGGGAGTCTACATCCTGCAGGAAGGAGAGCGTCCCTTGTCACTCTCCTCAGATAAGAGAGGCTTCTCCTTCTCCGGAAGGACCCGAATGCCACTGTCGGACATTATTTCTCACAAAATACTTACAAAGATTTTCAAAGTTGTGCTTCACTCTTATTTGATCATCAGATTGCGACGACAATGCTGAACTGAATTGGAATTTAATACCCAGCTTACCCCGTGTAGTCTTCCATAAATAGCTTAAAAGCTTCTCATCTCTACAGGTTGAACCTCCCTCAGCAGTGCCAACTTAGGAGATAGGTTGTCTAAAGAACCCGAAATTCTCTTGTATGAGATTATAATGTGTTTGGTATTGACTTCTCAAACTCAAGGCCCACTCAAACAACCAATGTCAGTTATACTGATGCTCCTCTTAAGACTTGCAAAAATGTAATTTGAGGTACCATATCCTTAAACTCTGTATAAACGCTCATTACCTCATATTTAATTATCACAACCCGACCCGGTTCTTAGAATTAACCCAGGCAAGTGCAGACGGCAGATGGTGTGAATTAAATTTTCTATATTCGTCGACATTTTAATAGAAGAAGCCATTACAAATTTAAACTAATTAAAATTACCTCGTTGATGATTGTTCGCGTCTTCTATAAATATTTTCTCGTCTATCACTCATCTTTTAATATTTTATTTAAACTTAAAAAGTCAATTAAAACAAATGTGAGCTAAAAGAGCCGGTAAATACTCTTACTTTTAAACTATTATTATTATTAACATTATTATTAAGTTTTAATTATTAAATCAAATTAACATATATTTACCTCTCTGAATCTTCTCCTTCCTCCGCACGAAATCGATCGAGGTTTCTTCCCCTGCACAAGAGGCTCGGTTTGAATGATTCATCACAACCTCTCTTCTTCTCATCACTCGGCTAGGACACAATCAACTCTTCTCCTTCGTCTTCCTCTTCGAATTGGCAAGGGAACGAGCCTTCGGCTCTTCTCACGCACCTCACACTGCCGCGCTCGACCTTCCAAGCCACCGCCTTCTTCCTCCTCTGTGTGACGCTGATGTCGCTACACTACTTTTCTCGGCACAACAAGTAAGTGGTTATGCACCTTAAATAGGCAAAATCATTTCTTCAACTTTTCGATCTTGTTTCCTCTCCCCCTAGTTTCGTTTGCCCGGTCCGCTTCTTCTCCTTGAGTTGTTTGTTTCCTCTCCCTTGACCAATTCATTGTTTCCTCTTCCATCTTTGTTCCTTCATTTTACCCGTTTCTCCCCCTCTGTGTACAGTACCGTTACAGTCTTCCCCACTTACAAAAATTTCATCCTCGAAATTTATAATCAGACCTCAAGCATGTCAACATTTGTTATCCACGAAATTAAGAGATATATGAAATGTAATCACCTATAAGAATAAGGACTCGGTAACAATACATAGTTGCTGAAACAAGGGAGTATGCTAAGAAACACACCAAACTCATATGACCTCGTCACCTTCCGCAGCAGTGGGTTCTTCATGATCACTATGAGTGAGAGAATATACCAGAGGTCGAACATGTCGCCTTGGCTGGCCTTGGGTAGCAACTGAGGCTATTGATTATCATTTTTTGCCTACCTGTCGACCTCTATGAAGTGGTTTCACCTGAATTCTAATCTTCAGAGCTATTCTAGCTAAGAAATGTATAATATCTTGTTATATGACCAAACTGACGACACCAATAGCAAGTGTTAGAGCACATCAAACATTGACCTTCAAATTTTAAAATTTTCTTATAATTAACCCATTGGTTCTTTCATCAAATTCCAATTAGTTATTCTTAAACATTGGCCTCTGATACCACTTTTGTCGCATCTCAACCAGGGCTTGGAATTAACCAAGGCGGGTACAGACGGTCAAGCAGTGTGAATTAAATTTTCTATATTCGCCTACATTTTAACAAATGAAAGAGCCATTACAAATTTAAATTGAAGTAAAACAACAAAAATTACCTCGTTGATGATTGTTCATTTCTTCTTTAAAAATTTTCTCGTCTAAGCTCGTCTTTTAATAATTTAATTAAACCTGACAAGTCAGTTAAAACAACTGTGAGTTAAAATAGTCAGTGAATATTTATACTTCTGAACTACAGCAATATAAGAGAAAAAAAACAATATAAATGTCAGTTAAGCTTCTTTACAAATCAATATAAACATTTGACATGTTATTCAAAGAGGTTTATATCATTATCATATCAATATCATTTCATATTTATACAACTCTCACAAGAGGCACCGTCTAAAATTTGGTCAATTAAGACAAATCAATATTAATATCCAATTTAATTTACGTGCACGGGTACATTAGTGTTCCTCACTAGTATCATCAATGGGTGTTTCATCATAGTAAGTCATGCACATACAAACATATTATAAATCATTTCATGTTTATTATAAATAACATGTGTGTATTAAATAAGTATAACTATGCAAATCATTCACATTCATTTCAAAATGATCAAATTGAATAATAAGTCAGAATAATCATATTTTAGTTACAGAAACAAGATATCTTGGCTAATGACATTTTAACGTGAATGATTTAGATGAAATATAATATTATTACCATAATTTAGAAGTAAAAGTACTCACCTCGATGACACTTCATTCAATAAAATGAAAACCTAACATAAACATGATATAAAATTTAATATATTTATTATTTTAAGTAACTATTAACTTTTTATTATTATTTAAGTATTAAATTTTCATTATTTTATTATGTTTTTTTTTCCAATATATATTATTATTATTATTATTATTATTAAGTTTTAAATATTAAATCTAAATTAACATATCTTTACCTCCCTGAATCTTCTCCTTCCTCCTTCGCACAAAATCATCTGCGGCTTCTTCCCCTACACAAGAGAGGCTTGGTTCGAATGATTCAGCACAACCTCTCTTCTTCTTCGTCACTCGGCTAGGGCACGATCGACTCTTCTCCTTCGTTTTCTACATCAACTCGGCTAGGGCACGAGAATTCAGCTCTTCTCATACGCCTCACACTTTCTCGCTCGACCTACCACGCCGTCGCCGCCTTCCTCCTCTGTGTGACACTGATGTCACTACACTACTTTGTTCGACTCAACAGGTAACTGGTTATGTGACTTAAATAAGTAAAATCACTTCAACTTCTCGATCACGTTTCCTGCCCCCTCGTTTTGTTTGTCGGGTCCACCTCTTCTCCTTACAACTGTTTATTTCCTCTCCCTCCCCCAATTCATTGTTTCCTCTTCCATCTCTGTTCGTTTCTTCGTCTTTGTTCCTTCGTTTTACCCGTTTCTCCCCCCCCCAACCCTCCACGTACAGAATCATTACAATCTTCCCCACTTACAAAAATTTCATCCTCGAATTTTATAATCAGACATCGAGAATGTCAACATTTGTTATCCAAGAGATTAAGTCATATGAAATATAATCACTATAAGGATAAAGACTCGATACAAGGCGACTCAACTATAATTCAGATAACAATATATAGTTACTGAAACAAGGAAGTACGCTAGGAAACACACGAAACTCATTAGACCTCGTCACCTTCCACGGCAGTAGGTTCTTCATGCTCACTATGAGCAAGGGAATATACCTAAGGTTGAACCGATCGTCTTGGTTGACCTTGGGTAGGCGCTGAGGCTATTGACTCTATCATTTTCTACCCACTTGTCGACCTCTACGAAGGAGTTCCACCTCATTTTTGATCTTCAGGGCTCTTTTGGCTAAGAAATGCACAATATTTTGCTATATGACCAAGTTGACTGCACCAATAACAAGTGTTAGAGCCCATCAATCATTTGCCTTTAAATTTTAAAATTTTCTTATAATTATCTTATTGACTCTTTCATCAAAATCTAATTAGCTATTTTTAAACCTTGTGCTCTAATACCACTTTTGTCGCAACCCGGCCCAAGGCTTGGAATTAACTAAGGCAGGTACAGACGATCGGACGGTGTGAATTAAATTTTCTATATTTGCCTAGATTTTAACAAATGAAAGTGTAATTACAAATTTAAATTAAAGTGATACAATCAAATATACCTCATTCATGATTGTTCATGTCTTCTACCAATATTTTATTGTCTATCGCTCATCTTTTAATAATTTAATTAAACCTAACAAATCAGTTAAAACAACAATGAGCTAAAAAAGTCAGTGAATATTCATGCTTTTAAACTGCAGCAATATAAAAGACAAAAAAATAATATGCATGTCAGTTAAGCTTCTTTGTAAATCAATATAAATATTTGACATGTTATTTAGAAGGGTTTATATCATTATTATATCAATATCTTTTCATATCTATACAACTGTCACAGGAGTCACCGTCTAAAATTTGGTTAATTAAGACACATCAATATCAATATTCATTTTCATTTACGTGCACGGGTACATTATTATTCCCCACTAGTATCATCAAAGGGTGTTCCATCATATTCAGTCATGCACATACAATTTTATGTTCATTGTAAATAATATGTGTAGTAAATAAGTATATCCATGCAAATCATTCACATTGATTTTCAAATGACCAAATTGAATGATAAGCCAGAATAATCATATTCTACTTACACTAATAAGATATCTTGGCAAATGACATTTTAATGTGAATGATTTAGAAGAAATGCAATATTATTACCATAATTTAGAAGTAAAAATACTCACCTCGATGACACTTGATTCAATAAGCTTTTGCCCAGCGTCGACTCTTCTAAAATAAAAACATAACATAAACATGATATAAAATTTCATTTATTTATTATTTTAGATAACTATTAGCTTATTATTATTATTTAAGTATTAAATTTTCATTATTTTATTGTTTATTTTTCTATTCAATATATTATTATTATTATTATTATTAAATCTAATTTAACATATTTTTACCTCTTTGAATCTTCTCCTTCCTCCGCACGAAATCGACTGCGGCTTCTTCACCTACATTTGGATGGCAAGGAAATGATAATATATGAGTTCGACGACATTCGGATGAAGATCAACATAAAATGGCAATTGTCGTGGCTGAAACAGTAAAGGAAACTCCAAATTGATGATGTTCAAGCGGCGAGGAGGTTCAAGCACCAATTTCTGAGTAACATATAGGCAACACTTACAAAAAGAACAGATTTGGCACTCTAAAGAGCATAACAGTCAACAACATCTCCAAAACATAATAATGATTGAAAAAGTTGTCCAAACAATAAAATCACACACATAAATAGTCTCTTAATAGAAATACTCTAATTAAAAATAGAAAGTAGGAAAGAAACAAAAAAAGAACAATAAATATTGCAGAATTTTGATCGGGCCTACATCCAGGCAGGATGTCATCCAGCGACACGGGAGGATTCGCGATCTCATGAAACTGCCAAAATGCAGGAGTCTTGCATCCTGTGGGAAGGAGAGCGTCCCGCGTCAATTATTTCCTATACACTTTTAATGGGGGCCTAAAATAGTCTTCACTAGGGACTATTACAGCCCATATCAAAAAAATTTTGGAACTAAAATGACATTTTACAAACTCTAGAACTGAAGTGGCCCCTGCAAAAAAGTCAGAAGACCATTTTAACACTTGTCTCTATTACTAACTTAAGATTCTCATAAGATTTTTAGATGTTAACAAACAAGTATGATAGAAAGAGTAGCATTTATCTATCATTCACTATGGGAGATAAAAGAAGAATAAAACAAAATAAAACTACCTTAAGCATTCCTAGCCTCAAGTAAGGCCAACCATACGCATGAAACATGGCTCTTAACAAAGATCGATCAGTGTTAGGCATACATTTTACAGCCATCCAAAACCTTAATAAGGAATTATGACAAGAAGGCACAAGTTCTGAAGGTAACTGAATTAAATCTTCAAAGTCAAGCTGCTTTTGCACACCAAGATCCATCATTGAGTTGACAAACTTAAAAGTCAAGGTTTCCCAAAAGTTACAGATTTTCCGTTCCTGTAAAAGTAAGGAAAAAGGAGATATACCTCAGTGAGGGGTGAAAATCGAAGACAACCGAATTGAACATTCAAAGAAATAAAAATTTTCTTCAAGTTCTCAGTTGTACAAATGAAACGAATAAACTCAGGTCCTCAACTTATCAGAGAAGCCAACCAATCCTACATTAAGCATATTTAAGTTGAATCATTTACAAGATGTGTAATGTGAAATGTGCATAAATACGGACAACCATGAGTTATTTGTGGCATCCCCATTTATGCATATCTATTCTTAAGACATTCCTTGTAACTTATATAATTTTAAGAATGTTTACTTCTATTTACAGAAACTATAGCAGATACTTGAAGAAGTTAAAATTTCCAAATCTTATGACTTTATAGTAGCTCAATAATAATAATAATAATAATAATAATAATAATAATAATAATAATAACATAAAAAAAATCATAACATGTTTCTCAAATTTAGTTATGATATTTTAAAATTTTTTAAATTAGATGGAATTTGATTCAAATATTACTATATATATCAAAAGAAATCTAATAAAAAATAATAGTAAAATATATTAACAAAACATTTGTTAATTTGCATTAACCGAAACCGAACAAGAGATGGGGAGAGGTAGTATGAGACAGATAAAACCAAGATCTGCCATTTATTAAAAAAGAAATTTTGTTGGGGTTTTCATTATCAAACCCAATAACACATGACTAGGATTGGAGTAGATGACTAGCACTACATCATTAGTCACTACCTCAGCATCTCTGCTTCAAAAACAAAGATCCATATGAATGGATTCATCACAATTTTAGAAAATTTTGAACGGAGGCCAACTAAATTTACTTATCATGATTGCAAATTATTTGTGAATATAAAAAAAAATTAAGTGATGTTTGTCCTCAATAGAGTCCAGTGGCAATCAACATGGGGAAAAAAGAAAAGAAAAGTACATTCTCACAACCGCAATAGCCCCAAAATACACAGAATGTCAAATATATTTTATTTTTATTATAAACTTGCTGCAGCTTTCATCCAAAAAATATACAATGCATAATACATGAATAACAGCGTATGCCTTAAATGCCACCTTGGTTAATGGAAAGAAGAAAATCAGTAAAAATGTGCATGAAAATAATAAGGAATAAATTAATAAAAAAAATTTATGTAAAAAATCATATAACCATTAACCCAATAAAGCCAATCAACAACCAATAGAAGAAAGAAGCAATAACCATAACTCTGTCACCAAAGACATACCAAACCTCCTGTTGAATCTTTACTTTCAGAATTGCTGGAGATAAGTGGATCCTCAACAGAATTCAAACTCCTGAGAAAATCACAAAGCTTAATATATTTTAGCATGAATTATTACATTCTCAAAAAATTCTAAACAGGAATGGTGAATATTAATTTTCTGTAAGTACCACTTCAACGTATACTAAACAAACTACTTAATTAGAAGTGGAGACTAGTTATAAATTAGGGGCAATTACATACATGCCACCCAATTCCAATTTATTTACATATCTAATAACTAAGCTTTGCTTTTTTACATTTATAACACCCAAATCTTTCATATCACATCAAAAATACCATTATATAAACTTTTAAAAAGTGAAATACAGCATTTCATGCATAGGTAAGGTGGCTTATATGTAAAAATTGAAGTTTGTGTGTGGTATGCATGCAATATTCCTAAAAATTAATGACAGTTCGGATCTCTATTCCTTGTTTCCCCCTCATTTCACAATACATTTGACAGTTATATAAATTTGTTAGTACTCTAATGATGTTCTATACATAATTATCGCAGTGCTAGCCTCAAACAAATATATCTTTTCATGGAAATAATTATTAGTTACTATTGAAACGACGATAATCCTCACAAGCTCCAAATGATAAGACATCCTCCTGAGTGCAATGGTTCATTACTCCATGTCCTGTGCTCCTTACAGCAATAGCATCAAATATACAGTAAGGCCAATGATTTCTTCCCATAAAAAATAAATATAATAAATAAAAAAGCTAATTGCTCGAAAATAATTTTCTCTTATAAATTTGAGATCATAGATGAAATATGGTGAAGAAATGGATAGTGTCTCATATTATTCACCAGAAGAACTAATTTCTCGATGATGGCCGTGTTGATCTATGATTTCAACCGGAAAGGTTAATCTTTAAAATCAAGCTTTTCAAAGTCAGTAACTAATATGCAAAGCAAAATTCAATCATTAAAAGCAAAATCAAATTCCATCCACCCTCCGCAATAGTTTGTCGAGGGCAACAAATTTTTTATTGACTTCAGCTTACAAAGCTCGAATGTCATATCAAATACATCTCTATATTCACAATCAAATTATTGCGTGGCCCGAGTCCTCTGTCCGTGTGGTTTTGCCACCAAATGACACCACAAAGTAGTGGTTACGATCAGAACCTGACCGAGTAGCTGCCGCCAAATGGCACCATTATATTACGATCACGGCTGCAGCTCGTATGTTCCCCAACAACTTTCTACCCTTTGAGTTGTGAATCATAAGAGTACAATTGATTGACATAAAACATTTTGTTGGCTAAGGTTGACTTAAATTTGTCCTCTTTAATAAACAACCACCCCAGATCTACAAGAATCTCTTGGACGATGCAACCCATGACTGCTAACAAGAATCATTCTGTCAAGTTGGGTCAACTACCTCCTCTAACTAAGTAGATCAGGAACCTCGACGAACCGGGATGACGGAACCATGAGATCTTAATCGGGTTTCGTATTTATTCCCTAACTTCAAGCTTTAAGTAGTGAATTCTACAGTTTAAATCCTAAGTTTATTGCTAACATATGCTCAATTTTCAATTCATAATAACTAGCCTTAATCAAAAGTATTCTCCCATTATCGAGAAGAATAATTAACTATTGGGGTTTGCGTCTATGGAAAACCTCAAATCCTATATCAAAAAGTCACCGCTCAATGAGGGCAAAATCACTAGGTAGTATCTTATCTACAATCCAATCTGTATTTTGAAAATTCGACCCTCCAAAGCTCTCTCAAAATAAAATAAAAATAAATTGCAGAGAGTTGTCTTAGGGAGCGGTCGTGAATTTTTAGAGCCCACACATAATCATGTTCAAAAACTTCGCAAGAATTGTAATATGAGGGCAAACCACAAATTTTATTTTTTGCCAAAAGCCATGACAAAGACTGCCAATCTAAACCTCTAAAACCAAAGGAGCGGAAAAGTTTATCTCAACAAGAATATGGGTTATAGACAGTTTCAAGTATCGCAATGGCAACATTCGTTATTACTGATTTGCCAAAAATTAAACTAAATGTGTACAATGTGGATTCATTTTCAAGTAGTGGGCCCAAATGTGAGAAAACAATCCTAACAAGGTTGATCGGGTGCTTCTTACAAGTGTGAAGATAAGGAGACCAATTCAACATATACATTTGAAGAACATTCACATAATAAGAATTCCAAGAGATAACTCTAAAATATTACCCTACCCTTAGCCCCCCAATGCAAGCAAGCCATAAGATTTGAGCCTTTATCACCACTAATAATTTCCTACATTTTCTATCAAGGCTTTTTTAAAAAAAATTTATGGACCACAAGTTTATTTAACTATCCAAACGGTTAGTTTTTGTGGCAAATTATGAACAATTATGAAAAACAGCCCACTTCTTCAACCAAATAATTCCCACCCGCTTTGTGGCAGTTCATCCTTCAACAAAGAAGTTAAGCAATAAGAATCTAGACCAGAGCCCTGAATATCCACCACCTGCTAGCAGGTAGTGCATTAGATAATTTGACTCGGAGAGTCTAAAATAGGTTAAATTTGTCTAAAAAGTTAAAAATAATGACAGATTGTTGAGATATAATTAAAACCTTTTACATCAAACAAGCTCCATTTGAACAAGCTTATTGAAAAACTATTTGGCCAATCAACTAATGAGAATATCTCATTTTGGGACCAGGACCCGGCACATATGAATGTATACATGAGTTAAAAATTTTAAAAAAAAATCACGAAAAAATCTAATTTTGATCCCTAAAGCTTGATAAAGTAAATATGCTAACAAATGTATAGCATTGCAAATTTTATATTTCAATTTGTCTTTATCGATCTGCAAAGCTCCAAGCAGTCCCTTTTTTTTCTTTTTTTTTTTTTTTTGTTGACAGCAAGAACCAAAAAGGTCTTTATGGTAGTTCTTAATATCAGTTATTAACCCCTCCAAAAAAATAAAAAGAAATATAGAACCCTTTGATGCAGATTCCTCCGAATGCAATCCCACAGAGCAATGAAGCATGACCACTTCTAAAGAGTCATCATGTTCAGAAACTGTTATAAAAACTTCAACATTCAAACACGTGATGACACCATGTCAGCCACATTGGCATGCCTTATTTTCCAAGTTTCTGAAAATATTTCAACTCATTTTAGACACTTCATACATAGCGAACACATGATATATATTGCACTGATCGTCATACTTGATTTAGAAGTCCTATGACCCAATGAAAACTATGATTTATCACAATCTTTTCATATTTAATTTAGAAGTGTATTTTAAATTACTAGTAACAATTTTATATAATTAAAATTCAAATCACTAAGTAATTATATAAAACATGAGTACTCAACCATTCCAACAATAAAAAGTAAATAAGCACGCACTATGCCATGAAGAATCACTTGGATTAAAAATGTGTTGAATAGCATTCATAGAACAAAATAATGTGCACAGTAGAACTTCAAGAAGCTTAGAATTATTTGTGCTACCTCATAACATTTGATGACTGCATTGCTTTAAGCATGGCAATAAAAATACCAAATAAGATTTCAGCAGCAACAGATAAAACCTCCATAAGATGAGTTATGACCTATAATATAAGATATAAATTAAGCATTGCACTAGTATATAAGACAGTGAATGTCCAAATAACATGCATTAAAGTTTAATACAACTTATTTATTTTCATTAATTGCCTAAATTGGGACTATACGAGTTTTAATTCTAATGATTCCAATTTCAGAATTCAAAATCATAAGAAAAAGAAAGTATGGAGGTTGTAAATCATATATAATAATTTTCTTCAATTTTTCAGTTAGATGACTCTTCTTCTATGTACAATGTAAACGCAAGGAAAACATATTTAATTTATAATTCTCCTCTTGTTAACGCTAGACTTCTTTCCTTCTTTAAATAAAGTTTTCTAGTTTAAGTCTATTCCTATCTATGATTATCTTCATTTTGATGAACTAAAAATGAAGAATTTTTCTTCCACATTTTAATGCTCTAGGCTTTCTTAAACATTATAAAAACAGGTTTTGAATGCCGCCAAAGAATGAATAATCGAAAGTTTTAAAGCCTTTAACTTTCCATAACTGGCGATTAACATCAAAGGATATGGCAAAACCAAGTATAAGAAAATTACGATAGCACAGAAATTGATTTTCTGAAGTCATACCTTCGAGGAAGAAAACACAGTATGCAAATGGGGTATCTGGAGTAGAGGTTTTGCAATCCACCAAAAGCACAAGAAAAGATTACAAAGAGTGACGTACCAATTTTCAAAT
Source organism: Phalaenopsis equestris (assembly GCF_001263595.1). Lineage (NCBI taxonomy): Eukaryota > Viridiplantae > Streptophyta > Magnoliopsida > Asparagales > Orchidaceae > Phalaenopsis > Phalaenopsis equestris. The sequence continues at coordinate 255,765 of NW_018164992.1, read as the reverse complement.
TTTGAAACAAGCACAATAACCACCTATGGAAAACAATAGTAATAATAATAAATATCAGCATTAAAAATTTAAACAATTTTATATATATTTATATATATATATATATATATATATATATATAGATTAAAAATTTGTATCACTTAAAACACTTCAATATCAATATCTTTTTTCATTTACGTGCACGGGTAAATTAGTGTTTCCCCACTGGTACCATCAAAGAGCGTTTCATCATAGCCAGTTATGCACATACAAACAGTCAACATAAACACATGTATTTGTCACATCCTTAAAAATTTACACAATTTTATATATATATATATATATATATATATATATATATATATAGATAGATAGAGAGAGAGAGAGGATAAACTCTAAGATACACCATTGCATCTCATCTATGAAATGAAAATTACTAATTGATTAAGTTCCATCAATTATTTTACCAATAATTTAATCACGTAAGAAACTAAGGATTATTGGATAACCCCTACAAGCCAATTTCAAAGTGAACATTTATCCACATCTTTAGCCATTTAAAACTATCCATTATTAGCAATGGAAGTAGCAAAGTAAGGTCATTTCTCATCCTATATTTATGTAATATCATCGTTACTGTATCCCCATGTTTGTATACATGCTCAATAACCAGTAATGGATCAGAGGTCATTTGGACAGCCAACACAAATCAATAAAAGAGTATGCATATAATTCGCAATTTTAACAAATTATTCTAATAGCAATACACCAAAGTGGGGGCATAGTGTCATTAATATGTTTGATTTATAAATATTGCCACTTCTGCTTGTGCCAGAGTAAGATGTTGGACAGCCTTGATGATAGTGTGATATATAAATGTGCCATTGTACTTGAGGCAACTTAGAGCCAAGGCAAGATGGTGCGGAGATAGGTTGGATAACTTGAAAACTAAGATTTATAAAAGATTAAAAGCATGCTTAACATGATTAAGATAAAGCAAGAAAATTTTCATAACTTCAATATAACAATAATAAGCCTTTGTGGTAAATAATAAAGAGGTTCAAGATCCTTTGTGGTAAAATGACACTTGAGGGCATGAACAAAGTTGATGATAGCAATCTAAGAATTGTATAAGAAACATGCAGAAGAATGTAGCTTAATAAAATTGTATAAGAAAACATAGCTTAGATGCTTAAAACCCAACTCAAAAAAAAAAAAAAAAAAAGAGAATCGATTTGTGTAAGCTAGGCACGTGAACTGTTTTTAGTTAAAAAAGAGACAAACATGAGAATGATATTGAGGGTACAAAAAGCATTTTTAAATCCAAAGTTCAAATAGCCTATCCACAAATAACAACAATAATAAGAATATATCAACACTACCATCAGGTATTTGTTAGTTCAAAAAACTCATTTACACCTTAAAACTCACTGTACAATTTCCAATATGCAAATAAAAAAAATCATACTTTGTTAGCAGTGAGTATAGAATTCAGTTGGCATAGCCTCACACGATTAAGTGAATTTAATTGCCACAAAGTAATAGGTCGGCTCACATTCATCAAAGGTAAGAGGTAATGAAGATTATCCAATGCAAAAGATAAGGTAAAGCGAGAGGACTGGAAGCGTAAGCAGAACTTAAATTATTATGGTAGACCAAAAGAAGCAAGTAAGAAAGTCTACTTGTAAAAAATATATATAGACATCCAAAATCCCTAAGCCCGCTGCTATCAGAATGATTTTCAAATAAAAGTTCAAACGAAAGCATTATATTTAGTCAAATAAGTAACTCCATCAATCGGAATGGACTCTCTCTCTCTCTCACACACTCTCTCACTATATATGTGTGTGCGCGCGCGCGCGTGTGTGATAATTGCATATAACATTTTAAGCAACTTACCCATGAAAATAATTGAGAAACTTTATAAAGCCACTCATGATACTCAGCTCTGTGACCCTTAAAGCTGCCCTCAATGAGCAAACAAATATTACAGAGGCAAAGACAGCCTCCAACAGCAGGAACCATGTTCAAGCACACTTTCTCCAAAACTCTGAGCTTCCAATTCTACAAAAAAGAAGTCTCCACAAATGTGATGATAATAATCACAAGAAAAATTAACATACTTAGCACACAATTCTTACATATTTACATATCTCACACCTAAACTTCCATATTTACATACATAGCACTTAGGTGCTTTAAACCTATGCATGAAAAGGAGCATTTTACTTTTAAATAAATGGTAATAGTGCTATCTTTTATGTGATATTAAGGATATGAGTGTTGTGTGTGTGAATATGCAAGTTTAGTTGTGAGATAAAAATACATGAAAAAGTCATTGAGAATACAGAAACAGAGTTTCACAACTAACAAATTCATGGAGCTAAAAAAACAAGGAGAGACGCAGCATTCTATAAATATTCTATAAAATATTATCCCCATCAATTAGAAATCTAAACCCACCATTATAAATGGCTTAGCTCTTCCAGCATTCCTCTTAGCCCATGCAAGGGCAACAACCGCAGATATACCGATTAAATTAGCTCCAAAACCTAAAACTGTTTCATAACATTAAGAACAAGCATCTAAAGAGTGAATACTGAATAAATAGAATTAAAAACCCCTTTGTAATCATTTAAGAAGTGTAACTAAACCCATTAAGGATATAAATTCTCAAAGCAGGAAGAAAATCCATTTCCATCCCAAACCTGAAAGCACAAGCATAAAATATGCATCAGACTTCAAATTTCTCTCCTCTTCGATTCAAATATCAAGGGCTTTATGCAGGGAATCCCGAAAACATGAAGGCGGAGAACAGACAAGTGATCAAACTGATGTTAATTAGCAGGTCAGAAAAAAAAACAGAAAAAAAAAAGGATTGCATCTGAGCTCCGCCAAAATGGAAATTTCCAAAGGTAAGAGCTGTACAGACGCAACAAAAAAATGGAAAAAGAGAACCGAAAATTGGCAATTTGGGTGCGTAGATTATTAGATGATAACGAAAACTAACGTAGGGCGAATTAGGGCAGAGGAGATCCATGAACGAGAAGGAAGAGCGGAGTTGGGCAGAACAGACTGATCCGAGCAGACTGATACGAGAAGGGTTTAGGAGCGAAAATAAATTAAATGACAACCATGGCTTAAATTATTCTTGGTGTTTTTATCCGATTATTTAAAATATTAAATATAATATTTTAATTATTCAAAAAATAAAATTTTACATTTCAATCATTCAAAATATTAAATTACGGGTCCCACGACCAACATTCACCGCTGGTCTCCGCGACATAAAGCAAATTCTGGGTATGAAGTACAGATCCTCTACAATTACAATAATATAATTTAGTTTATATTTACAATCACGACCGTACAATTATAAGCGAATGGTTTGATACTCTATCTTAGATAAAGATTGGCGTGCCGTGGATTTACGAATGGAGGTAAGATCAGCTGTCTTGCTCGCAATACCACACACCTCTTACCACTTATAGAATAGTATTGTTATTAACAAATTTTTAAAAAATATTAGATAGAAATTTTCTTACAACTATCAATTCTTTTATATTAAATTGTAAGAATAGTTTTCCATCATAGAATTAAAAAAAAATGTAAAAAAAAAATAATAATCAAATGCAGCTGTAATAACAGTTAGAAAAATAATATACTCAAAAAGTTGTTTTAAATGGAACAAAATATTACATACTATGTTTCTATGTGAGTGCGATCGTTGAGAGAAGCACATCACTCAATTACACGCTCGACAATTAGTCGTAATATTTTTTTTTCTCAAATAGATCGATTGTTTGATTAACCTATAACAATGCTATTGTAATGCTTCTGTATTATTGATCTCCTTAGCCTATAATATTTCAAAATTCAATAATAACAAATATATATTTGTTGTATACTCAGAAACGTCTTCACGCATAAATAATTTTTTTTTTCAAGGGCGTAAAGAGGCAACAGTCTTACGGGCTTCGAAAGCTCATATATAAAGATCGGGTCTTTATCGAGTTAAGCTCACCCGCTGAAATAGTTGAGCTAAGCCTACATGTCGAAGTGATCAAACTAAGCCCACATGTCCAAGTGGTCGGGCTAGCATGGGACAAACGAGTTGTTCGAAAAAAAAAATATTTTTAGCATTATTATTTCATAGTACAAGCATCAATCTTTATATATCACATTTTTTCATTAATATATCACGAACATGTGCAATACTGCAAGGAATGTAATTTTATTTTTCAATTTTCTAATGTAAAAGAAAGGTAAGAGGGAGTTTTCAGGGAAGTAGAGATGTAAATGAGTCGAGCTTAAGCGAGCCCAGGCTCGACACTTTTAAAAACCAAAATTTTGGTGTTAGAAATACAAATGCATAGAAAGTAGTGAGAATGTTACCATTTGTTAGAAGGATCATGAATTTTCTCCATTTTTGTGGCTAAAAAGTTTGCATTCTCCAATCTTTCCGGTCTACAAGTATCAAAAAAACATATAATTTATATTCTTAATTAGAAAGCTATATTTCTTTCTATATGGATTAGTATTTATTCTATTTCGGAAAAAGAACTAATGGGTTTCATAATACTATCTATACTAACCATAGAAACCTTAGATTACATATTGAGTGGTTGGGCTAGAGAAAAACGTTGTGCATGATGCAAATGCAAGCTATTAGATGTTAAGTTTGAGAATTATTTGATTCAATGGTAGAGATCAATGATTTCTATGATTGAATGATGGAGATCAATGTTGTTCATTGTACTTCTGACCATTTAGGTGTTGAATATAAATTTATATTAAAATAAGATTAAATGACATGGATTCCCCATCTAATTTTATTTCTATATTGTTCATCTTAACAATGTTTATTTTGTAACAATATGTTCACATCAGTGATGCATTTCTATAACTCTTATAAGGTATTTAAGAAATCAATTTTGAGGGGAGGGGGTTGTGGAACGACAAGTGGAAGAGAATATTCAAGTTTGATGGAGTTTAGATGGGGATAAATATTGCTCGGTGGCTATAACAACTGGAAACAACAAAGATAGAGTCAAAATAATGAGATACGGATAAAGAATCATCACCGTTCGTTTATACACAAGTTATAGATACACCACTTAGACAAGAAAAAATTCAGGCAGCTCATTAGCTGTCATTGTCTGCGATCCCGCGAAACCCAGAGGTCGCACAAACCACATAGAGAGGTGATCACGAAAATCTCATCCTCATGATCTGGTGTCAATCAGGAAAAAAAATTTTATCCGTACGTCCGCACAATCAACCACCGTCAGCCACGTCGCCCGCCTACGATATGCATTGCGACGTGACTGCCATTGGTTGGTCATCCTGACATTGAACAAAATAATTTTGGCATCAATAAGAGCTATAAAAAAAAGTTAGTTATTGATTAATCAGCTTAAATTAAAATTTTTAAGCTCATTTATATACAGAACTAAGTATCTTATTTGACCACGTTTGATTTGATAATACATATATATATATATATATATAATATATATATATATATATATAGTTTGGTACTTTGTGAGAAATTGGCAATAACTTCAAACACCTTTTATCAGCCAGACTATTTTATGCCCATAATGTGAGTTCAAACATTCTTACTATATAATTTAAATGTGCCCATAATTATATACACTCAAATTCACACTGAATAATAAAAAAAATATAGGAACATATGTATATTTTATAATTGAAGCATTTACATATATACCACCAAATTTATATGTATCTACATATCTAAGACCTAAACTTTACTTTTTATATTTATACCACCCAAATCTTTAATATCAATTAAAAAATACTACCATCTTTACACAGTTGCATGCACAAGGTGGTATGTACATAAAAATTTGAAGTTTGAAGTGTTATGTAAATACAAAGAAAGCTTTCAAATAAATTTTCATGTTTGCAAACTGCATCAATAAACAACTCAAACACAAATACAAAGTTTTGACTCTTTATTTAACAAGCCAAAAGCCTAACAACACTTCAAATTCACTCAAAATTCAGCTATTTTACACGGCCACTCACAGCTACAAATCATAAAAATTATGACAACAAGCAACATTAATACATAACAAACTAATAAAACATCAGACAACAGAAAATCAGATCAAAGTTCTTTAATTTGCAGTAAATTTGAGAATGTTTCTTAATGCTTTCATGAACCGAACCTGAATAAAGTTTGTTTTACTCCATTTGCTGCATCTCTCAGTATTTGATTTAAGAAGAATTCTTGAGAACCCATTCCACCAAAGTTGATACACCAAACCCTGTGGCAATGCGCTTCTTATCATTCCAAACTGGACCAGCAACATCTATATGCATCCACTGGACCTTTTCATCCACAAACTGCCAAGAAAAAGAGAAGAATTTTAGAAGAACTTCCATTGAAGTAATTGCAACAATTTTTTTTTTAATTTACATTGTAGTGATTGCTAAGTTGTGGGATAAATTATTAGGTGAGGGTTAGATTGCATAATTGTGTAACTCAATATATACTCTCTATTTTATTGAGGTACATTTTTTATTTAACATTTACCTATTACCTAGCTCTCCACCTTCATAGCAACGATTTTTTTATTCCATGACCACTCGGTCTGCCTTCATTCCGTTACAACATGATCCTCCACCTCTCTAGAATATTTGTTGCACGTGTATTCCATTATATAATATATATATATATATATGTGTGTGTGTGTGTGTGTGATGGCGATTTCGGTCGAGAGCTCTGCTAGGGCTTCCGATGGCGATTTCAGTCGCATTTAATTTCACTGCTCGAAAGAGAGGGGATCCCAACACGTTTCGTTAACTCTCGCTCTGTCGGCTAGCGTATGTGTCGACATCTGGTGATTTCGTCGCAGATTCGTTGCTTGCGTCGCGTGTTTGCGACTCGCTTTCGACGCTGCGCCTTCTGCGTCTGCGCCCGATAGTTTGTTTCGACGACGCTGCTTCTTCTGTCGCGCCTGACAATTTCTCTCCCTGCCCGACACTCTTCCTCTCTACGTTCAGGCAGGTGAGCGTCGACAAGTCTCCTTATTCTCATGGCTCTTCCTTCTTCTTTGATTGAACCGGACAAAGTCTCCTTTGCTCACGTGATGGGTAACCCTCAGATGGAGTCCACGGTGGTCTTCCCCTCCAGATATAAGGATTGCACGATAGTACAAATGATTGCCCTTTTGTTAAGAAGGGAAGTAGGAAAGGTAGGAAAGCAACAATCTTCTTCTCTGACTCGGAAATTTCAACCATGACGGACAAATTCAAGTTTGCTCTTATTGAAAAATTTCAGTGGGGGCACCCACCTATGGAAGTTATCAGAAAAAGTGTTGATGATCTTAAACTTGGAGACAAGTGAAAAGTGAGACTCATGGATGTGAGACGTGTGTTGATTCAATTAACTGTGGCTAAAGACTAAACTCGGATTTTCTCCAAGAAATATCTTAATATTGCAGGCAAATCAATGAAGTTAATCAAGTGGTCTCCTGATTTCGACCCAAATCATGAAACTCTCACTGTACCGGTATGGTTTAGTTTATCTGGTCTCAAGCTGCACTTTTTTCATCATCAGGTTCTCTACTCTATTGGGGTCATCCTTGGGGACCCTATGAAGCTAGATCCACCCACTTTCAATCTAACCAGACCTTATGTGACCATAATACTTGTGGAAAGGGATATTACTTTACCCAATGTTACTGAAGTCTGGCTGGGCATAACTCATAATGAATATTGGCAACAAATCATCATGGAACACATACCTCCATATTGTACCCACTGTAAGATGTTTGAGTATATCCTTGATAAATGTCATAAGCTCCACCCTAATTTGAAATCCAAGGTTCAAGTGAATAAGGAAATGTCTAATACCACTGCTCTGGACATTTTCGTTCCACCTGGAGAGAATACTACCAAACAGGAGGTGACTGTTACACATGTGGACGCCCCGATGATACTGCTGCTACTGTTACTGAGATTGATGTGATGTCAGCACCTTCAAACCCCATAGAAAACAATACTGAAGGACTATTACCTACAAAGGTTAGTGATCTGACTGATAATCAAGAGAACCTCGCAGCTCCCCTTCTTCAGGAACAGGAAGTATCCGGTGTAATGTAAAGGCAACTCATACTTCACATAAACTAGAACCTATTATGGGTACTACGGTTGGTAATCCATCTGCTACAGCTCTACCACCCCATCAGACTGATTCTTCGGATGAGGAATGACAGGTTTACACTTCCAGGAGGAAGAAGAAGATTGGAGATTTACTTGAGCTCAGAAGTCTTATGGATGATACTTTGGTTACTTTGGGTAATAATACGCATCTTACCAACTTGTTAGCTGGATACCTTTAGCTGGATCCCTTCCAAGAACTAGAGCCAGAGACAAGACTAGATTGGGATGACCCAGTGGTTTTGGGTTTTTTTATTTTTATATGTACACTTTTTGACTTTTTTGTGTGTTGTACCGTGTGGGTTGGGTGTCTATTTTTGGGCCCACCCATACAACCTATCTATGTATTTTTATATATAGGTGTTTGGTTGTTCATCGGTAGTGAGGGTGGTCCTCGAATAGTTAGGCACACGAGGGTGGTGGCTGGGGGCTCGTTTGATAACCTCCGGCACATTACATATGTATAATATATATATAGGTGCTTGGTTAATAGAATGTTGGTTGAGGTTCCATTCTTCTCTAGCTGCTTCCTACTTCTCTGTTTCCCTCTCTCTTGCATTACAGGAAGAGCCTACAGAAGTTCATCTGGGAACAAGGGGGTTTTTCAATATTCACACTGTGTATGCTTAGAGTTGCGTACATAGGCCACACATAATAATTTTTCAAAATTTATGGGGCTTGATTGATGTCGTAAGAAGATCTCATGTGGAAGTAACATACGCAAAAAATTTATGCAAAATCATCATTAAGGGAGTCGTTATATAATATGAGATTAAGAAAACCCAAAGTGGATGAGGTCATTCAATGTCTCTAGTAAGACTTTATCATTAGTAGTGAAACAATGAAGAAAGCAGCAAGTAATTAATTGGAAATTTAAAAAAATTCTTGGTGCTTTGTGCATTTTTTTAATTTTTTCTTTTAATTCAAGCACTCATCAGTATGTGCTAGGTCTTGAATACGAGAACTTACGATTATATGCCACCTTACCTATGCTTGAAAAAGTGTACTTCACTTTTTAAAGTTTAAAAAGTAAATTTTTTATTAGATATAAAAATTTTGGGTGGAATAAGTATAAAAAGTAAAGTTTACATGTCAGATATGTAAATAAATAGGAGTCGGGTGACATATATGTAAAAGAAGATTGCCACATGCTACTAAATCAAATGGAGATCATAGCATTTTAAAGAGCTGTGTAAAAAAGGAACAAAACCTTACCGAATCAATCAAAGAGACTATAAGTCTAAAGAGATGCTAACATGGTTTAATCGATACCTGTTTGAGGAAAAGTGCAGCCAAGATAGCGCCGCCATGACGGCCTCCACTATTAGCCATATCAGCAACACTCGACTTCATTGACTCCCAATAACTCTCCTCCAAAGGCAACCTCCAGAATTTCTCACCGGTTAACATGGAAGCAGCAGCAATCTCTTTTGCTAGTTCATCGTTGGGAGTGAAGATTCCTGTAAAAGTGAAGGTTTTCTTTTTATGATCAAGGGGTAAAAGAAGTTGCTTCGCTTGCAAACATACCACACAATTCTCATGTATTTCATATCTAAAACATAAACTTCCATATTTACATACATAACAATCTAATCTTAAATATCACACAAAGTACCACAACTATCAACTTTTTAAAAGCGAAGCACACCTTATCATGAGTAGGTTCATGACAATAATGTGTTATAAACGTAAATATCAAACTATAGGTGTTAGATATGTAAATACAAAGGAATTGTGCGGTATGTATGCAAAGTTTCAAAAGAAGTTTCACAATTGCCCGGTATAAGGAATGGAAAACTTCTACAGCAGATCAGATTAACTAAACTATAGTTTTTATTAGCTCGATAGAAGTCGAAATTGCATTAACTGTTTTTTTAAATTATGCGCTGAGAATTTTTTAATCTTAACATAGAATTTGTTAGTTGGATGACATGAGAAAGTACATATTGTTGTGAAAATTATTATTTACCTGCAATGCTGGGCCCAAGGGCAACAATGCAAGCGCCGGTTAGGGTTGCCAAATCAACAATCTGCATTAAACATTAGAAAAATGATGTCAATAACTAAAAAGTTGAGAGCCTGCGCAGAAAGATCCACAAAGAAAGAAAAATTAAGCACATCACAAGCACTAAGACTTGAGCGCCCTAGTGCTACTATGAGATAACTGGAATGTGATATGAGGAAGAAAAATGGAGCAAAACGCCAAAAATATGCAGACTATTTATATTGGGTTATTTTAATCCCCGAGTCTATAGAACTGTCAAATTAGTCTTCGGACTCTTCTAATATGGGCTGAAATGATCCCCAGGGTGGACAATCTTAACCTCAATTAAAAAGCTATGGGGACTAATTTCAAACTTTTTATAGACTCTATAAAACTAAAATGGATCTCTAAAAAAAGTAGGACGCTTTTGACACTTTTCTCAAGAAAAATTGCTTCACGTAAAAACAAAGGGTATCATTACAATAGAATAGAGGTAACAAGCAGGCACTAAAACTTGAGCACTTTTGTGCTTACAATAAGAGAAATGGAATGCAATTAAAAGACGAAAGATGGCTTCAAGTAAGAAAAAAGGGTATCTTTACAATAGCCTAGACGTAAAAAGTAGATAATATATTTGACAGATAACCCCAGAAACAAGCTTGCAACCATTAACATATGAGCATTCAATCATACTACTCAAGCCTTGAAATTAATGCAAATTAAATTAAATAATAATTAAATTGTTCATGAGAAAAACAAAATTTCTTTTATAGTGCTACAGTCTCCTCTCCCATAAGTAAACAATCATACCTTTTCGACACCTAGATTACAAGCATATACCAGAGCGTCTGCAAGGGTTAGCCTTCCTTCAGCATCAGTATTATTAACCTACAAAGTAGAGTATATTAGCACTTAGATTTAGCCATTAACAAATGCTCAATTCCATATTATTCATCTAAATCAGAAAAGGAAAAGCATAGAAAAAGAATAGTATTCTTCATTTGAGGTGTGCTGAACACAATAATGTGTCTAGTCATTGTTAGGTGCGTGGATCATCAGAGGTCCAAGTTAAGCCCACTATATTAATGGGGAATTTAAATACATACCACCCAATTCCTATGTATTTACATATCTAACATTTAAATTTTGCTTTCTACATTTATACCACCCAAATCATTAATATCACATAAAAAAATACTATTTTAACTTTTAGAATGTGAAATACACCTTCTTCGTGTATAAGTAAGGTGCCATATATATGTAAAAATTGCCCATCGGAAACGGTGGTTTTCATTTCTAGTATATTAGAAACTTCTTGTTTCACTTCATATGTAGAACTATTCTCCACTCTCAAAAAGAAGAAAGATCAAGAAGATGAAGAGAACCTTTTTGATATTTTGTAGATAATTGTCTAGAATTCGATATCATTCCACATATTTTCGAAGAGTTTCTTAGACACACAGTTCTTTTGATCATTCATCATCTTCCGAGTGAACCCTTCAATCTCTTAGAAATAATAAGAGGGCAGGGAACATTTACACTCGGGTCATTGTATAATTTAAAATGACAAACCCTAATATATCTGTCCACATAATTTATTGTGATATTTTAAGAGGTTTTATATAAACATGAAAGCATAATAACATGAAAATAATATTATGCAACAAAATAATACTAGAACATAAACTTGCATAATTTTATGATGTTGGGATCTTCAAATTCTGCATCAATACTTGGCCTTAAAACAGCTATTATCTTGAAGAGTGAGTATGGTTCTAAAGATGAACAAACTAGCTCTAAAAGCATAACATATTTGATTACTTGTGGAGTCATGGGGCAAACAAAGAAACACTATTTCTTAAGGGGAGCTAAGGAATTAATTTTAACCAATTGACTTCTTTTTTTTTGCCTGCCTCAGAATCCAGAGTGAAACTTTCAAACAGCTGGAAATTACTGGCTATTAAACTATCATTATTTTGTTAAAGAAGACTCTCCAAATAGTGGCATGAGGCCAAGATCTTCCAATCAGTAATTTGTATAATTGTTCTTTCTTCTAAATTTATTGATTGGTGTGCCTGTTTAATTGAAATTTTGTCAAATTTGATTAGTGTTGACCCATATTTGTGCTATGAATTTCAATTGCTGCCGAATTTTACATTTGTTCCAAATTTTCTAGTGAAATTTTGGATTTTGGCGTATTTCACATTATCAATTAGAATGAATGAAATGTTCTTTTTTGCATCAAAAGAAATAGATCTTCGCTTAAATGAATAGTTAGGAAATTATAAATAATAATTTTTCCTGTTTCTTTTTGTATGCATCCTAATTTTATATTAACCTATAGCCTAAAACAACCAACGTCAGAAGAAAAATTCTTCTCAAACGGAAAAAAAAACTTTACTCTAGCCTTCTTCTAACAATTTAGCCTCCCTTTGATTGGTGGTCCAACACTCCCCGAATTATCCAGCTAGACACTTTCGTTCTTCCGCTTAAACCCCTAAAGCTCTAAATCCAACATTAAAAACTAGAGCCATTTACATACATACCACCCAATTCTTATGTATTTACATATCTAACAACTTATCTAACAACTAAACTTTGTTAAACTTTGTTTTTTTACATTTATACCAACCAAACCTTTCATATCACATAAAAAATACCACTATTCTCACTTTGAAAAACGAAATACACCTTTTTGTGCAAGGGTAAAATACCACTATTCTAACTTTGAAAAACGAAATACTCCTTTTCATGCAAGGGTAAGATGGTATATATATATAAAGTTTAGGTGTAAGATATGTAAATCCACAAGAAATGAGTGGTATGTATGAAATCCTGAAAATTCTGATCATTCCAGATATTAATCGAGTAACATAACTAGTAGTAAATTAAAGAAGAAAGGAAACAAATAAAATAGCCAAAAGTCTAAATTCCTCTTTAAAAAAATCAAAATGCAGCAGATATTTACCTCAATTGTCTTTCCATTGGATGCAGTCACAATATCACCTGGTCTCATGCCTGTGCCGCTGATCATATTTTCACAAGCAGCCACGATAAAATGAACCTGAAATAGAAAGTTTCACCCAAGTTCAAGAGAAACATGCTGCAGATACCTGCAAAACATAAAATTTATGACATAATTTCTTGTATAAAGGAAATATCAACTTACCTCAACTCCTGGAGGTTTGATTTGACCAATAACTTTTGCTGCACCAAAAGCAGCAGCAGAGCCTCCCATATCAAATTTCATTGTATCTATTGAGCAAGCTGGCCCAACCTTTAAGTTGTAACCACCGCTGCATAAAAATAGGAAATAATAAAATATGAAAAAGGCTTTACTTACACCTAATTTACCATTTAAATTTTTATTATCCACTTCCATAGATCCTGCATGATTTTACATCCAAAAGACTAAAGAAAAGCTAAAAAATCTTATGTCCCCTTTTAAATGCTTGGATGGATGCTTTTGTAATCCTGCCGTATTCACAAAATGGAAAACTTCATGAGATTTTGGTTAAACTTCAAAAAAAACAAGAATGTAGAAGTATGCAATTCACAAATAAGTACAACATCGAGAGAATATTTTGGTAAAACCGAAAATTCTTACGAGTTGAACGCACGTAATTATGTTTATGACATAAAGAGAATAGATTTTGTGATAAAGGTTAGAATGCCTATTATCATAAAGTTCATGACATCAATGATTTTGCAATGTATTACCTGTCAAACGTCAATCCTTTTCCAACTATGGCTATTTTCGTTTTCACATCGCCATTTGGAGGTCTATAACATAAATGGATGAAATGTGGTGGATTTGAGGAGGCAGCACCAACACCAAGATATGAACCCATCTTCAATTCCGTGCATTGCTCCACATCTAATATTTTTGCAGTAAAGACATCACTGTACGTGGAAGCAATTTTTGAAGCTTCTTCTGCCAGTATGGCTGAAACATAACAGAGCAAAGTTAGGGATGTGTTTCAATTTCAGCAAAAAAACAGGTTGATAATGGAAAATTATATCCAAACTAATTGCATTATTCCGTTATAAGATACATAGTTACTGGAGACTTGAGAATCTAAAGGAACTAAGATAATGCATGCTCTGTTGGATCGAAAAATCACCATTCATCTCGAGAAAATTCGAGGATTTGGTCTGAAGTTTGGATTTACTAAGAAAATCAAATGAGTTACCGCAGAAACTTGCAACAAAATAAAAAGATCACCGTAATGACCAGTGTTGACCTCATTTTTAGTGAGGTCTAGTCTTTCTCTTAGGATTTAGGATCTAGCCTTAGGGACCTCCCTTCGACTATCTTAGAACCTTAGAAATGGGACCCGCCTTGTTCTAGAAATTCAACACGTTTCTGTACTCTTTTGTGGTTTCGCGTGTGTGGTATCGACTTCTAACACTTAGAAGGATGAAACCAACATGAGGAACCCAAAAGGGATTCCTATAGGACCTTTTGAGCCTTAGGGTGAACTTCTGCACAATCCGCACTCCCGCACGCATAAACTTCGCAATTCAGAGAGTCGACAAGTCCGATTGCCACAATTCGAATCACTTGCACTGTTACCCGTCGAAGACTCGAATAAACCTTTTGAAACGATCGATCGCGGGTCGAAATTTTGTGAAATTTAAATTTTGACGCGTTTTTGACCCGATTGTCGACGATGTCGTCCGAGCGACCCCGGATGACAAAACGGACTGCACCAGCGCGTCCGGAATGTCGATTTTACCTAGGGAGGACACCCATTTTGTTACGTCACCGCGCGTGAATAAGTCGCATGTGATTTAATATATATATATATATATATATATATATAAATTT
>NW_018164992.1:238391-240367 GCF_001263595.1 Phalaenopsis equestris | reverse complement strand
AAGTTGACCCTGACAAGCTGGTTCCCTGAAGCACTCAATTGGCAATCCCCTTGTATTCCTGATGCCTCTCTCGCTGCCATCCTGCTCATCACTTAGCCCCTTCGCTCTTTTGGTTGCCTCACCGCCGGTAGGTATAGAGGCATCTCTTATTCTCCTTCTTGCCTATAAAACCCCATTTCGGGGAGTTCCTAGGGCTGGCCGAATTTCACCGTGAGTGGGGGGAGGTGCTGCCGGATTTTTTTTGGTTTGCTTGAGCTCCTTGTTTGCTCGACATTTTGGCTGGGGTTTCTCGGCCTACCTGCTGATTTACTCGGTACTCTCGCTTAGTTATTTGTTTCACCACTGAGGTATGAACTCTTTGTTTCATGTCTTGGCATGCTTGTTTGTTGGAAGTTCTTTTTGTGGCAAGGTTTAACCAGCCAGCCTATTAACATCTCTTTTCCCTCCCTTATTGTTACAAGCTCTACAATCTCTCGTTTTATTGAAAATGACATCAAATACATATGGTTTTAGTATTGGATTTTAGGTGGAAGTTTTGAAATAATTTTAGCTTCTCTTGTAAGCATGTTGGGATATGTATTATGAAGCTTTTCATCTATTTTTTATTTAACATGAGATGGGTTTTCTTTTTGCTTCTCTTTCATGCATGTTGGAGTTTCGGCTTTGGCATATTATGACTTGCTCTCACTTAAAATGAAGGCTGGGGAGTGTATTTTGTTGTTTTATGCATGTTTGGGGGCTCGGTTTTGGCTTCCTGTGGCTTTACCTGGCTTGAAATATATGTTATAAGAGAACTTATTTAATTTGGAAAGTCTTGTATCTTGCTTTGAGAGTTTGGCTTAATTCCTCATGAGGCATCTCCCATGTTCATATATTTGTGGGACTAATTTCATGCTTAGAATGTTTAGACATGCAGGTTGTTCCTTGGGCTTAAAATGGCTAGATCTTTAATGTTGTATGGCTCGGTTTTAGCCCCTGTCGGGCTCGGTTTTGTCTTTTGGCTTGATTGGAGCCACAGCTTTGGGTTTGAAATGGTTGAATCTTTAATGCTTTATGGGAGTCTGGATTTTAATTTTGTTGGACTGGATTTTAGGCCTTGAATGGCTAGGCTTCAAACTTTTGTTGGTGCTCGGTTTTCATGGCAGAAGTCTGAGGTGTTGACCTTTTGTTAAGGTGTTGAAGTTTTCTTCGTTAGCTTTAAGAAGCTCACTTTGGGCTTTTACTGATTTTCGATCTGTTTAGAGGTGGTTGAGATTTTAATTTCTATTAAAACTTGAATTTGTATCAATGTTTGAACTGTGTTTTGGCCTTGCTGGGCTCGGTTTGGCTCTAAAGTGGGGCTTGGTTTGTTTCGTTTAGCCTTGCTGAACTCGGTTTGGCTCTAAAGTGGGGGTTGTGTTTTAGCCTTGCTGGGCTCGGTTTGGCTCTAGTTGAGGGGCTTGGTTTGCTTTGTTTGGCACTTACCCGAGGGATGGTTTGAAGGTGGTTTGGCTGGCTTTGGTTCCTACCCCTACCCATGAGACCCATTGGAATTTCTTGAGTTTAATTTATTCTTTCTTGTTAAGTTTGAATCATTTGAATGATTGTAGATGGATCAACTTGTTATTGGCTTGATTGGAGCCACGGCTTTGGGTCTGAAATGATTGAATCTTTAACGCTTTATGGGAGTCCGGATTTTAATTTTGTTGGACTCGGTTTTAGGCCTTGAATGGCTAGGCTTCAGACTTTTGTTGGTGCTCGGTTTTCATGGCAGAAGTCTGAGGTGTTGACCTTTTGTTAAGGTGTTGAAGTTTTCTTCGTTAGCTTTAAGAAGCTCACTTTGGGCTTTTACTGATTTTCGATCTGTTTAGAGGTGGTTGAGATTTTAATTTCTATTAAAACTTGAATTTGTATCAATGTTTGGGCTGTGTTTTGGCCTTGCTGGGCTCGGTTTGGCTCTAAAGTGGGGCTTGGTTTGTTTCGTTTAGCCTTGCTGA
>NW_018164992.1:218023-235763 GCF_001263595.1 Phalaenopsis equestris | reverse complement strand
GGTCATTTAAGATGTAATTAACTATAGGGGCTTGCCCTTATAGGAAGCTTTTCCGAACCCAGCTTAAAATAAACCCTATTTAATTGTTTGTATTAAATAAGGGAACTTGTCGGCAAATAAAACGGTTTCGCAGACCCAAACGGATGTCATATGTTTTCTTAGTTTATTTGATTGAGTCTCACCCTCAAGTCTTGTGTTTATCCCTCGGGGTAGATACAAAATTTGAGGCAGAGCGCTCTTTCATTTAAACTGTGAAAAATATGAGGTCAGTTTGATTTCATATTTTTCTAAAATTATATATATATATATATACGTAAATTAAAACGTCCTTCCGAAGCGGGCGATGGGATTTCAATTTCGGCTGCCAACAGCTTCTCACGGGCAACCCCCCCAAACAACCTCTCTCTTTCTCTTTTTTGTGCCGACAACCAGCTCATCTAGACAGAATAATGACACCCAAATTGTGTGATTTAAACACCATATGGGGCCACATATGATCCAAACGAAACTAGCAAGGGTGTGCACGCAATTGGCTTAGCTAGTTTGGTTTACAAATTAGCTATACCAATTAGCTTCCATCGTAAAACTCATAACGCCAAAACAAAGTTTGATCGGTTTGCATAATCCTAATATAATTAACTTTACTAATAAACCCAATGATATTTAGCATGAATAACAAGTATCAAATTAAAATACCACATTTTTTTTTCTAAAATTTATAATTTTGGCATATGACATAAAAAATATTCATTATCCATCTACTCCACATATAAATCCGCCGTCACTGCCCTCAAATGTAATAATCGATCCTCTCGTCTTCCTCACGCAACAAATTGTCAGCCAACAGTGTTGGAGGGGATGTGATAAAATTGTGGAAACCGATGCGATTCAAGAGATCCGAAACAAAACTTAAAACAGAAGCGCACAAAATAAGAAAACATAGAGAACACAAGAATTAACGGGGAAAAACTCGAGAATGGAAAAAAAAATCACGGAGCCACACCACACCAAGAAATCCACTATGAAGAAAATGAGGAGAATAGTATAGATTACACTGCACTCAAGCTTCTCCACACTTTGGAACACTTTAAAACGCAGAAAACTCAAAATACAACCCAAATCCTGTCAAAAAAGAATGACACAATAAGCAAGAACTGCATGAAATCGGTTACGGGAACCCGGGCACCGTGATATGGCATTGCGCCGCTGCATTAAGAGTGTTGCATTGTAGTGTTATCGGGTTTTGAATCTGGACTAAGTATTGTCCGGCTACTTGTCTTGGCACTGGAGCGTTGCATCCGAGCACTACGACATTTCCCTCCAGAAGCTAAAATGTAGTGCTCTAGGGATATGAACCTGTACTGGGCGTTGTGGCGCTATCTTTTGGGATCCAACATGCTAGGTATTAAAAAAAAAAATTTAGGGGGCAGCGCCTCCTAATCCAATACAGGGGAAACCCACTTACCCTCGAAAAACTCTTGATTAACACAATCAGGCTTTACATAATAACAATCTCCCACTTAAAAACTAACTACAATCAATCCTGCTCATTTTTATAGTTATGAACTATAGTGTGACTCGCCCTCAGTCTCAACCGTCATGAACTCTAACTGAAGTTAAGCATAGCTTCAATTTCTCAATTGTTACAATATTAATCAACATATCTACAAGATTCTGAATTGTATGTATATTTACTCCAAAGATAATTTACCATCTTCTAGAAGTGAATGAATGAAATGGTAACTTTGCTGAATTTGATTTGTCATGACATGAAATACAACATTATTTGTTAGATGAACGACACTCAAACTGTCATTGTAAAGCTTTTCATTGTCTTGCTCTTTGTCAAGTTCCGCCATAAAGCTCAGTAGTCAAAAAATTTCCTTGTTAGCCTCAGTGATACCAATATACTCAGCTTCTGTAGTCGATAGAGCAACAATCATCTGTAACTTGAAAATCCAACTCAATGTTGTGTTCCCCAAAGTGAAGGCATGACATGTACTTCTACCGTCAATATCTCCAACAGAATCTGAATTTAAATATCCATGTAGATCAATCCCTACACTTCCAAAATAAATTGTTTCGTTGACTTTTCCTCCAAAGTACCTGAGAATTCATTTCACCACTTCCTAATTATGTTTACTTGGATTACTGTGCCAACTGACCACTCTCACTGCCATGCGCAATATTTGGTATTGTATATATCATCACCTACATCAAACTTCCAACAATTAAAACATAAAGAGTTCTTTTTATCTGTGTTTACTTTGTTTCATACTTAAGAGATCGTTCATTAGATAGTTTAAAGAGACTAGCTAGGGAGGTGCAAAGTGATTTTGCCTCACTCATATTGAAGATTTGTTGAACCTTCTTAAGATTGTCTTCTTGAGAAAATTTCAATATACATGCACATTTGTCCCTACCGATTCTCATATGAGGATATGAGGATTTTTTTTTTTTTGACCTGAATCTTTCATTTCAAACACTCTTAATAATTGTCGCTTCAAATCCTTGATCTTCTTCAAAACAGATCCTGTAATAAGCATATCATCCACACATAATAAGAGAAAAATGTCCTATCAAAATATTTAATGAAGCAACAGTGATCTGATTGACACTTTATGCACCCACTGTCCGACATAAACCTATAAAATCTCATATATCATCGTTCAGATGCTTGCTTCAAACCATAAAGACTCTTCTTCAATATACAAACTATATATTTTTTCCTAGAACTTCATAACATTGTGGTTGCACCAGGCACAACTCTTCTTTTAAGTCACCATATAAAAAGGTTGTCTTCACATTCATATGCTCCAAATGCATATTTTTCATTTCTACTAAGCTCAACACATCTCTGATATTTGTCATTTTCACTATTGAGAGAATATCTTAGTGCAGTCAACTCTTTTTTTTGTTAAAATTCTTTCACAACAAACCCTGTCTTGTGCTTGCTACAACTGATTCTTCTTTCAGTCTATAAACTCATTTGTTGTGCAGTGCTTTTTTACTATATGGTGGTTCTGTCAATTTTCATATATGATTTGATATTAATGATTGTAGCTATCATCCATGACAAACTCTCACTCTTTTGAGTAATATACTTGAATGGTCTTATCATGGACTCTGGTTCACCACTATTAGTCAACAATAAATAATATAATGAAGGAGAATACATCTATGTCGGTCATGAGATCCTGCTGAACCTTCTGAATTCAGTAACATGTGTCTCGAAAATTTTCTATACTTCACTAGATTGAGCATAATTCCTTTCTTTATCTTCCTGATCATTGTTATCATCTATCTCAATTTATTTGAATGGGCCTTCAGAAGTAACTCGTGGATGATCCTAGGCTTTGTTTCTATCATTGTACATCTCCATTTCACATCCCTTCCCCTAATGATTTTTTTTTTATTCTAATATTCCCAGAATTTGTAACCAAATTCACCTAAGTCATATCTAATGAAAGTGCGTTTGATAGATTTTAAATTAAAATTACTACTGAATCTTGCATCAATATAAACATATGATAAACAACCAAATATTTTCAAATGTGATAGATTTATCTTTTAGTCACTCCAAACTTTTCAGGTAAATCTTTATACAAACGTATTGATTGACCGTGATTGATCGGATAAACTGCAGTATTCATAGCTTCTGCTCAACATAGTTTTGGCAAGCCTGTATGCAACCTCAAACTCCTATCACGCTCTGTGATAATTCTATTTAAGCACTCAGAAACACTATTTTGATGTGGCGTCCTTAAAAGCAGTGAATGATTTCTTTTGAAGTACAATAACTCATGAACTTCTTATCACAATACTAGCTACCATTATCTAATATAGGATACTTCAACCTCAAATATGTCTCATTTTCAATTATGATTCCGCTACTTAAAAGACATCAAACACATCATATTTATAATTTAAGAAATAAGCTCATACCATCCTAGCGTGATCATCAACGAAAGTGATAAAATATAAAGAATCTCCAATAGACTGAATTGGAGTATGAGCTCATTTATCAGTATGGACTAACTCAAAATTTTTAGACTTTAATTTTGACCCACTTTTATAAAAAAATAATATTCTTTTACTTTTCATAAATATAATCTTCATACAAATCAAAATCTATAGACTTTATACTATGAAGTTTGTGTTTAAAAAAAAGGGACTTCATACTTTTTTCACTCATATGGCCAAAACCTACGATGACAGAGACTTGAATCAATATTTGTTCCAACTACTCTAATGAATTCAAACATCTCACTAATCAAATAAAGCATGCCTTCAATGTTGCCCTAAACCGTCACCAATACATCTTTAGTCACATTCCATGAATTATCTGAGAAAGTAGTCACATAACCTGACCTTACAAGCCGACTCACAAAAATAAAATTTTTCTTCAAGCATGACGCATATATAACTTTATTCGGTTTTTCAAACTGATTCATTTGACAACTTGATATCAACATCACATTTTTCAATAATAATGCAGACCTTTTTATCTCCCAAATAAACTTTTCCTAGATCACATTGAGTGTAGTTTGAAAAACTTTTATGTTGGGACTAGCATGAAATGAGGCATCTCAATCTATAATCCATGATTAAGTACTATTTAGAGATAAAATAAAGGTGTTACCTTGAATTTCCTCTACAGAGACGATTCTAAAAAATTTCCTGTGTAAATCTCCACCACCAATCTTCTTTTGGAGCTCTGCAATTTTTCTTATGGTGGCATTTCTTACTGAAGTTCTAGCATTCACCTCCATCTTTTTTCTTTCCCATATCTGAACTTTTTCATCCTGGACATGGATCATTCTTAGCATGTGTTTCTATCTATGTTCCTTCATCTAGTATCAATATTCAAAACAAATTTGAAGTTTTGCTGCATGCTTTTTTGCCAACTTTTTCATTCAGCACTAATCGCATAACATCATCAAAATTTAATTTTATATTTCTTGAAGAGTTACTCATCACAACTAGTCCAACCCAACTATCTGGTAATGAAGATAAGAGTAAAGTGTCCTAAACTTGTCGTCAAAATTGATGCCAATAGAACACAACTTGTTTACCACAGTGTTGAAATTATTTAAGTGCTCTGCCACTAAACTACTATCCACCATCTTCATAATTAATCATCTCATAATCTAAAAATTTTATATGAAGTCGAAAAATTCTCATACATTCTAGTTAGTGCAGCGATAAGATCAACAGTCGTCCTCTCATTCACAACATTGAAAGCAACTGATGAGGAAAGTGAAAGCTGGATCAAGCCTGGAGCTATTTGATCAAGAACTTTCCATTCTTCCAGAGTCATTGACTTTGACTGCTTAGTGAATCCATCCAGTGCCAAATATATTTTTCTTGATATAACGAATCTTCAATTTGCTTTTTTTCGAAAGCAAAGTCCGAATTGAACTTCTCAACCATATACTCGCTTCATCGATCATTACTCACACTCAAACCGAAATCTCGCTCTAATACCATTTGTTAAGGGAGATGTGATGAAATTGCGGGAACCGATTCGAGAGATCCAAAGCAAAACTTCAAGCAGAAACACATAAAACAAGAAAATATAAAAAACACAAGATCTAACGTAGAAAAACCCGAGAACAAGAAAAAACACAGAACCACACCAAACTAAGAAGTACATTATGAAGAAAATGAAGGAAATCACACAAATTACACTACACTTAAACCTCTCCGCAATTTGAAATACTTCAGGATGCTTATTCTCCCATTTGCATAAGAGAAAACTCAAAATCCAAAACACATCTCTGCGACAAAGATGGCAATCAATTCATATGGGCGTCATAGAGTTGCAGCACTCCAATGGGCGCAAGGACGTTGCATTAGAGGTGTTGCAGTGTCACACTCTTGAGTTTTGAATCTCTGTGCTGTGGCGCTCCCCTCCGAGCGTTGTGTTTAAGTTGGTGAGCGGCCAACCCCATTGCCGGCAACAAACTTACCGTCAAGCTTGATAGAGGAAATTGAGAGCTTTGAGTCTCCAATTGATTAACACAATCAGACTCTACACAATAACAAACAGGTTGCGGGCTCCTAGCCATTTCGTTCATTTCTCTCTGTCTGGGCACAACTCTCTCTTTCTCATTTCTTTGTTTTACACAAGCCCTACATCAAACAAATCTTATGATTGAGCCTCACTGCTCGTCCCTATTCCCCACCCCCACCCCCTTGCTCCACCCCGCCCTGCCACATATTGAGATGGAAACTTGAAATTTGATTGATTCATAACCAAAAACACAAAACAAAAAAAACATCAATTTGAGAGGTCCAAAATAAGAAATTGAACAAAAGCATAACCAAAAAATCTAGAATAACACAGATTTAATGGGGAAAAACTGAGAATGAAAAAAAGACGCGGAGTCGCACCACATCAAAATATGCACTATGAAAGGAGAATAGCACAGAATTGCACCACCCAGATCCACTCTCTACACCACTAGAACTTACAATAATTCACGTTGTTCCTCTCTTGATCTCACAAAGGAAAACACTCGCCGAAATCCACATTCTCAACACAGACGCCGCTCTGCACCATTTATGCATAGTCGAGAATATATTGCGAGAGAGAGTATAATCTTTTGAGAAGAAAGGGCTTATATCCCCAACTGTGTACAAATCGTTATTAGCATTGAAACACCATTCTCAAGTGTTGCTTTTTAACTCACTCGGGTCGAAGTCAAGAATTCGGGCATTGACATCCCTTGAATGGACGCTTGGGCAGCTCCCTCTAGACCCAAGCTCGAGGGTGCCCAAAATGAGAGCAGAGGCGTCGCTCGCTCTGGATTAGAGCGGTGGGGCACCCCCTTGAGCGCTTGAGAACCCCTTTGACGCCAAGACGCCCCCTTCTGGGAACAAAAAACCTGTTACAGTGTGTTGCAGACTATGCTATCAGGCACCACACCTTACAATCTCTCACTTGAAGACAAATTGCACCCAATTCTGCACCTTCCCATTTTTACTATCTTTGTAGTCATGTACTGTAATATCGCTCTAGTTTTAATCTTCGTAAACTCCCAGTGAAGTCAAGCATGAACTTTGTTTCTCAATAGTCACCAACTTAATAAATATATATGTAGTATTCTTAGTTGTGAGTATCTTCTCCAAAAAAAAATCAATTTTCTAAGAGAGAACGAATAAAGTGATATCTCACTGAATATACTTAGTTGTAACATGAAAGGTGACATTATTAGCCAGATGAATCAGTTTTATAATAAAGATTTGCAGCTAAATCATCTCCTTGCTAGCCTTAGTGATAGCAATGTATTCAACTTTTGTGGTTGAAAATACAACAATCTTCTACAGTTTGGAAACACAACTCACTGTTGTATTGCTCAAATTAAAGATATACCGTGTTGTACTTCTTCTACCATCAATATCTCTTGTCAAATATGAATTTACATATCCATGTAGATCGATGAAAACTTCAAAATATCAAGAACTGGCATTCATGAAAACTTCTTTCTAAGGTCATGGTTGCATGAGAGATTGCCAAAACTTTATTAATACTCCATCTTCCACTCCACTACATATTATTACTCCATCTTCCATCTACAACTCCCAAAATTATAGAAAATTAAAAGAACAATCCCCTAAAAAAATAGTTTCATCATCAAATGGAACTGTAGTCTCATCCCTATTGGTTTCATTCTTCCCAAGTGAACCTTAGCCTCCTCTATACCTCCACAACCTCCCACACAACCCTTCTTGCTTCATTATCCACTCATTCCAACTTGGTGAACCCCTCTCATGCTAAAAAATAATTCTTTCATAAGGTGGGCAGAAGCCAAACTTGGAAAGTCGCCTTCCCTTAGCAATTCATATTCACCTCATTCGTCCACTTATAGCATCTCCAAATCATATCCAACAACAAGGTCACATCTCGTTTGCATTCTCCATATTACCATTGCCACTAGTGTCCTTCATAACCAATGATATAAACCTCACTTGCATCGCAGTTGTTGTCATGCTAGACATGTCACAACCTCACATGCATAATAGTCGTCGCCTTCAAGGCTTGGATTACAAAGCCTTGTTTCAAGGCATAAAACACAATTATCATTGGTAAAACCATGTAATAGCCATCTTCCGCAGTTGCAATCTTTAGACACGATTATACAACCCCCACCTTCGGTTACATCATAACCCTGTTGTCATATGCATTTCATTTATTCACAATGGATGAGTGTGAGGACCAACCCTAACTTCCTCATCATCAATTATTAATTTCTAGAGGAATAATTTACAAAAATTACTCCAACTTGTGCTATAGATGTCTTAAGCCGCGCTTTAATCATAGCAATTGTCAAACACGATTACAATACAACCACCTTCGACTACATCAAAGCTATATTGTCATAAACATCTAAGTCATTTAAAATGGTCGAGTGTGAAGCCCAACCCTAATTCCATCTGCATCGCCTATAAATTCCCAGAGGAATCATGTACTAAAGTTCCTCCAATTTCTTGTAGGTGGCCACACTTGTATTATTTTGTTATATAAATAGTGGATATCATTCAACTAGGCTTGGCCACTTGATCTTTTTCATTAAGTCAATGCCTAGTTTCTTGTAGGCGTGTGATCCGTGTATTAATTTTATATATGTATATATATATATATATAATGGAGCCATATCATGGATATATTAATATGGGATGGGACTCTAAGAATTTCTCCATTAACTCAATGTATAATCATCTCCGTGAGACGCCAATTCTCCACAAAATTAACATACGATGTTTTCACCTTCACATATAAGATCAAGATCATTTACATTGATCGATGACATAAGAATATTTAATGATGTGATTTAATCATTATTTATGAATATTTAATCATTCATCAATAACTGAATCATCTAAAAATTTAGCCATTGAAAACTTTTTGATGTATAATACATTCTAGAACATTCATGTGAATTGAATATTTTTTAGTCATTAAATTACTAAATAATTTATCTCAATATGTACATTTTCCATTGCGATGTGCCGATTATCTTTTCAAACTACAAGCAGGGCAACAAATCAACATGAAATTTGAAGACATTTTGTATTTAACTAGCTTTCATGTTGCAGATTAAGAAGAATGTTCTTGCTTTGTCAATTAGTTGTTGCATGAGCGACAAATATGCCTAGAGTAAAAATATATGAAAAATAGCCTATCTTAATATGCGTGTCGGGTAAGAGAGAAATGATAGGTTAACTATTTTGAGCAAAAAATAATTACGAGCCCACAATTTTAAGATGATAGGGCAAAAAAGTTGCTTTGAAAAAAATAGTGATACTCGATAACTAAAAATAAAAGGAAGATTTACATGCATAACACTTAATTATTATGTATTTACATATCTGACACTTAAACTTCAATTTTTACATATATGTCACCGTACTTATTCATGAAAAAATGAATTGCATTTTTTAAAAGTTAAGATAGTGGTATGCGATATAAAGATTTGGGTGGTATACATGTAAAAAGTAAAGTTTAAGTGCTAGATATGCAAATACATAGGATTTGGATGGTATATATGTAAATGCCCCAAAATAGAAACATAAGTTGCCAAAGGAAAAAAAGACTCAATTTTCAAGCTAAGTCCAATCTGGCTTGATATCAAAAAGTTTTGACCCACAACCGAAAACTCAAATACCCTTTCTAATATTAGAACCAACGACAGGCGAAGTTCTTCAAATCAACAAAAGAGAAGAGCATTCTCCTAAATTCAGGAGCTAAAAAAACATGAGAAAATGAACACTTACCTGGTGTAAGCACATTGGCGGGCGAATTCACAAGCTCTTTGGCAAAGATAATTCCTGAGGAAACAGCATTTGAATACTTCAGCTTCTTATCGAACTCTGGTCCAGAACCCAAACCAATAATATCCACTGATTTTAAGTAAAACTTTTTCGACTCCGACTTATATCTGTTGTCTTCATAATATCCCAGCACAATTCCTGCACAGCAGAAAGTAGGATGAACATGTTAAGAGAATCACAAAATCAAATCCATAGTGTTTATATATTGGGACATTTACATGCATACCACACAAATCTTATGCATTTACATTTATAACTACCAAAGTTTGAATTTAAAAAGATATTGATAGTGATATTTTTGATGTGCTGTTAAAGATTTATATGGTACACATGTAAATAATAATGTTTAAGTGGTAGATATGTAAATACATATGAATTATGCAATATGTATGTAAATGAGAAAAGTGTCAAAATAGTCTAGGGTCATCTTAGTCACAAGTCTAAATAATTATCAATTTAGTCTTCGGACTCTTTTAATATGGGGTTAAAACAATCACCAAAGAGGATTATTTCAGCCCCAATTCAAATCGTCAAGCGGCTAATTTGACATTTCTATAGATTTTGAAACTAAAATGGCTCTATATAATCTAAAAAATTATGGGACTATTTTGACACTCCCTTATATCTTATCCCTTGATGTGAAGATCAGACCGGAATATCACCAGTTGAAATTGCGGAAGCAACAGTTAACTTGAATTCATCCAAAATTCCATTTGTAGAAGCAAGAATTATAGCAGCACTACTAGCATGGGCAGCCTTTGCAGCTGCTGCAATGGCTTCGCCAATCTCCCGATGTATTGCTGCCAAAGACGATGAAGTGCTTTGAGACACCCCAACAAGACCCAGCCTTTTAAAACCAAATCCAGGAAGCCTAAGAACCACAGACTGCCCATTTTTTCCCTTGAAATCTTCCTCAATCAAAACTTCACTGAGAAGACCGTTAAGCTGACCATCCAGCTTTTTCAAAATTGAATTCAGAAACTTAGAGTCTTCATCCTTCGAAATATCCTTCTCAGATACAGCAATTGTGAGTAAATCACCTTTCCATTCTGCAAAATCAATCTCCTTCGCAGAGAATGAGACCTGCAATGATGGAGGGATAAGCTAGAAGAACATTCATTCTATCATGGAAAGTAAAGAATATGTAATAATATCTAACAAAAAATAATTAGAAAAGTTAGCAGAAGATTCTAATGACAATTAGGAACAGTTAACTACTGATCATTTAGACAACAGAATACATAACAAGAAAATATTATAAAGAACATGGAAATATAGACATTCTACTGTGAAGGATTTGCCAAAGTAAATCTAAAATGAGAAAAAAACAAAATTATGAAAACATACAAATTTGCATAACACAAATTCTTAATTTGAATAGTTCTTCGTTACTTTAAGTTGAAAATCCATAAAAGACAATTTTCTAACCTTCTAGTAGATATTATGAATAGAAATTTAGAGACATTAAAAAAATGCAATCAGTTACAAACATGATATTTTAGATGAACTTTAGAGAACAAAAAAATGAAGTTAAAAAAAGGAGAGCAAATCAATGCTCTTGTTTGAGATGATGACCACACTTAGAAAATCTCCAAACTCCCACTCAAAAAAACAAAGAGAACGACAAATAGCTGAACAGCTAGATATTTATTTAAAAATATTTATTTTATTATTTTATTATTTTATTTTTTGCATGCCTCGTGCCAATAATATGACTGCAGTCAGCTATATAAAATAAAAATTGAAAAATGTTCCCAGCAGAAATCTCATAATTGATAAAGGAACCTAATAAATAAAATATATTATGTCGGGGTCCATTGTACTTTTATTGTTCAGTCTTTTATGTAATTAGTGTGTCCTAACGTATAAATACCATATCTTATTAGACTTGTGCACGTTTGGGAATAATCAATTACTGCTTTAATTTCTTCTCCCTATTTTCTTTTTCCACAAGATCATGTTCTCCTTCTTCTTCCCTCTTTCTTCCCGTTCCATGGTATCATAGTTTAATTAGGCTTTTCCGCCATGGGAATGCCCCAGATCCACGAAGGATTGGCCACTCACAACATCACCGAGACACATTCCTCCCTCGCTGAAGTTCTTGATGATGAATCTGAAGTCGATGGCTACATTTGCGTTAACTACAGACAACTAAAAACTTGGAGATCCCGAATGATCAAGATTACCAAGGCCAATGGGTTATTGGTCTTTCTTGATGGCACTTTACCAGCCCCAACTCCTCAGACTGTCGTTGAATCAGGTATCTGTTTGGTAAACCCAGCCTCTACTACCTGGACTTTGACCAATCAGAACTTGGCAGCTGCCCTATTCCACTATGTCTACTTCTATTCTGCCATATTTTCTGAAATTAGAAAGTTATTATGAAATTTGGACTGTCTTGGAGAAACAATTACAGGCAACCAATCGTTCTCGGGTCATTCAATTAAAGAATGAATTATACAATGTGACAATGTGAAACATGACTATGAGTCAATATCTGATGAAAATTAAATCATTAGTTGATAACATATATGCGGCCAGCTCAAAAGTTGATACAGAAGATGTAATTCTTTACATTCTAAAAGGTCTTCCACGATCTTATCAAGCATACAAGATAACTATAAGAACCCAACCGGCTTCCATAAGTCTTGAAAATCTGTGTTCCCTCTTATTCAGTGAGGAAATAAACATTTCCTCTGAGTCCAAATCTGAAAACATTGAACCTGATACTCAACTAGCTTTATATATGCACAAAGGGAAGGGCGAATTTTACAAGGGCAAAGGATATAATACAAATCAATCTAGGAAAAGTGTTCAAAATCCTTCAAATGTTCAGGCAAAGAAACCAGGATTCATCCCTTGTCAAATATGTAATAAACTTGGACGCATAGCTCGGACCTATTGGCATAGACTAATTGTCAACTATCAACCCAAGAACTCCGTTGTTCCAGAAACCTCAAGCACACGTACGGCTTATCTTACCTCCTACAATTCTTTGGCTAAAATTGATTGGTATCTTGATACAAGAGCTACTTCACATTTGACTGCTGATTATAATCAATTGCAGTTACCTGAACCATATCAAGGAAATAAGAGTGTGATGGTTGGCAATGGCAACACCATCTCCATTCAACAATCAAGGATAGACATTCTACCTACTCCCAATTGTAAGTTAATTCTCTCTAAATTCTTGTGTATCAGTGGCTCGGTACAAAGCGCTACTAGTTGCTTTGGGTTATCAACAAGAATATTGACTCGAATACACAAATACTTTTAGTTCAATGGCCAAAATACCTACAATCAGACTGCTACTTATTCTTACTCTTCATTATCGATGGAAAGTATTTCAAATCAATGAATCTAATGCTTTTCTTCATGGTCGGTTGCAGGGAACAGTCTGTATGCATCAACCATGGACTATAAGGATCCCACATATCTCTCTTATGTCTGCCTTTCACAAAAATATATTTATGGCCTAAACCAGGCTCCTAGACAATGGAATTACACATTCATCGCCCATCTTAATAAGTTTGAGTTTCAAATTAGCAATGTTAATCCATCTCTATACATCCACCATCACAATTCTTAAAGCCTTTATCTTTTACTCTATGTAGAAGATATACTATGAACTGTGAATAATGCAGCCCTCATCTAGCAACTTCAGCAAATAACTTCAGCATCACTTCTCAATGAAATTTCTGGACTCCGTAACTACCTTCTTGGGTATCAATATTTTCAATACTTTGTATGGATATCATCTCAATCGAACAAACTATGACAAAGCTATACCACTCTATTTAGTATAGCTTTGTCATAGTTTGTTCGATTGAGATGATATCCATACAAAGTATTGAAAATTATTACCGAATCCCCAAACTCTCACCACCAAACTACCCGCAAAGAATAACAAAAAGTTTCTTAGTCCTTCACTTTACAAGCATCTTATTGGATCACTCCAATATCTCACCTTAAGACCAGATAGCATGATTGTGGTAAATACTGTCTCAACATCTTCACAACCCTCTTCACCAACATTACCAAGCTCTTAAATGTCTTCTATGATATCTCCACGGAACCTTAGATTTGGGTCTACCCTTCAAAGTTGACTCACTAGTTCTTCATATTTATGCTGACGCCAATTGAGCTAATGACACGAATGACAGGAGATCAAGCACAGGGCACTGCACATTTATTGGTACTAATCTACTCTCATGGAATGTAAAAAAGCAACCAACTGTGGCAAAATCCTCCACTGAAGTTGAATATAGAGCAATTTTATCTGTTGTCACAGAAGTTATTTGGCTCCGCAGACTTCTCCAATATTTTCAAATCCCCTGTACAAAACCTACCACAATCTATTGCGACCACATGTCCGTCATGGCATTTGCTCGTAACCTAATTTTTCACACGAGAACTGAGCATATTAAAATAGATTATCATTTCATCAGAGACCACATCAAGTCCAATGAGATAAAACTACAATACCTGGCATCAGAAGACCAAATCACAAATATCTTCACTAAAGCTCTCCCCACTCCTAGGTTTCACAAGCTTCGAGACAAACTAACAATATCTTCAGCAACTATTGTTAGTTTGTGGGGGAATGATAAAGGAATCAAATAAATAAAATATATTATGTTGGGGTCCACTATATTTTTATTTTCTAGCCCTTTATGTAATTTGTATGTGTCCTGAGGTATAAATACCTTATTCTATTAGATTTGTACGTGGTTGGGAATAATCAATTACTGCTTTATCTTTTTCTCATTGTTTTCTTATTCTGCACCTCCTACGTCTTCTCCTTCTTTTTCTTCTCGCTTTCTTTTTGTTTCAATAATATCTCAAAAAAAACAAAACCAAATTCAAAGAAACCACTCCCATAAATAAAAGAAAGCTAAAACAGTTTATCCGAAGGAATAAGTATCGAACAACAAATTTAAAAGTGGATCATTTTGAGACAATAAAAATAATGGCACCCTCCGATCCAACATGAGTCAATGTCGTGAGAGCGGTATAAAGTTGAGGACCTAATTTGAAACAAAATGGGTTGGAATACATCAATCGCAGGGACATCAAAACAACAAAAACTCCCACGACAAAAGTGTAACTTCGAAAACTATGCAAAATTATAAAGACAAAAAGTTCCAAAATTTGGTTACAACATAGTGAATCCAAATAGGTAAAATTTCTTGTTACCATCATAGCACTAATAATAGCTCATAATAAGGTAACATCAAAAGTATCTTTTATTGAAAAGAAAATATGAAAACTATAACATACACTAAAAAGAAACACTCAAACTAATAAAAAAATAATATTTCCATCATGTATTCCTAACACAGCCATATTGAGTAGTTGATGACTATAAATTACAAGATTTGCATCATTTAGGCTAGCGCAATATCAAAGAACTCAAATCCAACAAATTATTCATTTGATGTGATCAAGTAAATTTGTTGAGAGGGAATGAGAAAAATTGGTTTGCCATATGGAAGGAAAAAAACAGATAAGTGAATAAATGAGAGAACAATAGAGAGACAAAGGACTTCGGAGAAGAAAGAGAAAAGAAAGGAATCACTTGACTCTTTTATTTGTGGCCGGGGTGAATTGTCTCAATACGAAGCAAGCAAAGTGTTATTGATGTAAGCTTGCTGGTGCTACAGACTACGCCTTTATTGTGAACAAACAAAATACTACTTTAACTTTAATATGTTCTTTGAGTTTCTCATTTTGTTGTTCACTCCTCTATTATTCTCCAAGCATGAAAGAGTGAAAATTTTTTTATGTTCCCATAACTACAATTATTGGAATAATTTTTTCCATGTCATTTCCATGTCATTTTTTTTTTTTTGGACACCCAAGTAAAAAACACTACTTTCTGCAATATTATAGGTCCAATGTCTCATTTAGCAGAATCTACCGGTAAAAAAGCCAATATCCTGCAAAAGAAAAATGATTTTTTGGAGCAGAAATGAGTAATAAACGATTATAATAATGGTAATAATGCACCAGGAAACGAGGCAAGCAACTCGGTATTTAGAAAAACAATGTTCGCTTCCCCTTCTTGTCTGCACCAATCTCGAAGTGTTTGCACCTCTTCATAGCATGCTGACAGAAGTGCTTGTGTAGCTTTAGAACAATCTACTTTGTAGTTTTTCCTTTTTGTGGAAAACTGGCTTGTGAACTTAAGAGAGGCAATCTCATTGAACTACACAAATTTTTAATTTGTTTTATTAAAGTGTTCTATTGTTTCCTTTTAGCCTTCATATTGGTCTCACAATTACTTTTCTAGAAATTAGTATCAAAATTAGTTGAAAGATGAGAATTGGCAGCGTCTATGGAAAAGATTTTGCATGCTTGAAGATCCAAATCAAAGACTACTTATATCAAATGAAAATCCATCTACTGCTCTTTGAAACAAAACGAGAGAATACTTTTACTTTGATATTTTGATATGTATGTATGTATGTATGTGCGTATGTATGTCTATGTTATTTTGATATTTATACATACATAATACACACATACATATATACACATATACATATAAACATACATACATAGACACACACACACATGGATAATAATAAATTGTTCAGATTCCTTCTCAAAATAGTTAACACCTGCCAATTTACATATCTAATGGGAGTAGCATTAATTAAGGAGCCAATATTAATGAGAACATTTAGTTGAAAAAAAAATTGCAAAAATGTTTGATATGAAGAACATCCAAAAAGTATGGACATTCATGAAGAGATAATTACTCATAATAGACCAATGGTATTCTGAAACCATTCAAATTGCTTAAAATGAGAAGGTTTAAAGCAATTTTAATAGGTCAAGAGGAGAAACTTAGAATCACTCCTTATCTATCCACTCTAAACTCTAAAAACAAGAATTATATGTAACAATTTGAGATAAGACATGGCAAAGTTCCTTTTGTATCAATAATCGGTTCACTAAGGTATGCCATAGCATGCTCAGGATAGAATAAACCATGTATAGTGAGGTAGAAAATATGTATATGTCGAAAAGGCATTGCTAATACCAAATTGATATTTAGAAAACTTGACATAAAACTGAAGGTTTTGTTAACGTTGATCTAGAAACTCGACAAAGCACAATAAGATAAATATATACTTTGGTGGTACTATTATCAATTGAACATTGCATTTGTAGAAAATAATGTTATTGTCCGCCATAAAGTTAAAATATGCTGCACTAATTAAAGCTTGCAAAGAAATAATTTCGTTGTAAAATTACTTGAACAAGGACTCTTTTTTTTACAATGGTCAAGTGTCATGCATCTAACCAATAATGCCATTTCATTGCAGGAGAAAGCTTATTCAGAATACATATCATTTTATCTAAAGTTTTGTTAGAAAGAGACTTACTATTGGAAAAAAAAACAAAAAGAAATAAGAACAAAATTAACATGATTATAAAATATTCAAAAGTTGAGGCATTAAAAAACCTCAATCAAACTCCATGAATAATTGAGATAAAACGCACAAGGTTAATTTTTAAAAACCTTTCCATCAAAAAAATAATCTCCAAGTCAAATATTGTTCATTGGTGGATCCTAATTTTTCTCTATGGGATATGCACATTCATAATAGATAATTTTATATAACAACACCATTGTGTCTTAATTCTCATCTTGAATAATTATAGGTTCAAAAATGTAATTTTAGATTCGAATTTTCACCTCTTTAACTCTAAAAAAAATTAAAAAAATGAACTATAATTTATCAATGTGTGCACTGAAATAAAGTGAATGGGAGTTTGTACATACTTAAGATGTACTTTCAGGAATGAAAAAAAAGTAGAGGGAAGAAAATCAATAGAGTGAATTTCCGAGCAATAGAAAAGAATGGTAAAGTCAATAAAGGGGAGAAAGAGT
>NW_018164992.1:211411-217953 GCF_001263595.1 Phalaenopsis equestris | reverse complement strand
GAAATCTCGTCGTCCGCTTCGGAAGGACGTTTTAATTTACATATAGATTTAAGTTTAGAAAAATATGAAATCAAACTAACCCCATAATTTTTTACAGTTTAAATGAAAGAGCACTCTACCTCAAACTCTGTATTTATCCCGAGGGATAAACACAAGACTTGAGGATGGGACTCGCAAATAAATTAAGAAATATATGACGTTCGTTTGGTCTGTGAAATCTTTTTATTTGCCGACAAATTCCCCTATTTAATATGAAAAATTAAATAGGGTTTATTTTAAGCTGGGTTCGGAAAAGCTTCCTATAAGGGCAAGCCCCTATAGTTAATTACACCTTAAAAGACCAAAGTCACTTAAGAATACTCTCGATAAAAATCAGGAAAAATTATTTTCAATGACTTCAAAAGGATTGAACTTTCAACGAAATCAGACAAAGTGGTGTGAAAGGGGAATGACTCAAATTCGAAGCATTTATTACAGAATCCAAAGGAAGAAGAACCGGGGGATGTCACAGATCCAGAGGAGATCATCGGTGACTTCTCAGTCTACCCTATGGTTTGGCTTCAGTTTCGAGAAGAAATATTCAAGTGTTTTATCCTGCCAATTTTTTCTATTTAGGGCTTACATTCGTGTGAAACGATCACACAAATAGCCTGGAAGATGTGAAGATTTAGGTCGTGACGAACGACAACCTCAAAATCCTAAAAACGAGTTAGGGCTTAGATCGTACAGCAGAGCTATACAAATGTCTAAAGAAAATGTTGAGGATTTATGTTGCGTTAGGCGAACAACCTCAAAATCTTATGAATTGTTATTTTAATTTCTAGGAAGAAATGGTTTAGCTGGGGAAGACATGTTCTGTTGTTGAAGATGACCGTGCTGCCCACCGCGCTAGCTCTAAATTCCTTGTCGTGGCGATTTTAAGTTTTCTAAGGTGTCATGTTATGATGTCAAATCAAGCGGCTCTATGGTTGTAGTTCTTTAAACATTCTAGGGGAACAAGTTGAAGTTGTACAGTGTATAGCATAACAGTAGAGTATGTAGCACGGGACACAAGTGCCAACACAGTATGCATAGGAGCAGTAAAACATGCAGTATAAGAAAGCAGTAGAATGTACAGTAGACAAGAACAGTACGGTATGTTGTAAAGTAAAGCGCTGTAAACATAAAACAAACTTGTATACCTAGGAGGTCTGTTATTCCTTAGGTGTAATTGATGCAACAGGTACAAGCAACAAAACTTGAGGAAACAGACTGAAATGTTTTATATAAACGAAAACAAAAAAACATCGTCTAGAAATCTCGAGAAAGATCGTCAAAATACTCGCGACAAGAAAAAGACGAGGAAATCGACGAATCGATGAAAATCATATAAAAAACACGAAAAAATCCCAAAAAAGGCCACGAGTGCTTTGTCCAAAAATTTCAAGAAAAACATATGAAAAAGTCCAAAAAGAAGGGGACTGCAA
Source organism: Phalaenopsis equestris (assembly GCF_001263595.1). Lineage (NCBI taxonomy): Eukaryota > Viridiplantae > Streptophyta > Magnoliopsida > Asparagales > Orchidaceae > Phalaenopsis > Phalaenopsis equestris. The sequence goes on along the minus strand of NW_018164992.1, from coordinate 216,487 downwards.
GCACTCGGGTCGAGGCTAGATTCAACTATATATTAGTACTCGAGGGTCGTCGAATGCTACTCGGTCATCCGAATGTATAAAGTCCGCCACTCAACTAGAATGGTGTCTTATTGAACCTAACTAAGAAGGGTACTCCTTATCCTAAACAGTGATCAACAGGTGGACAACCGATGTTTAAAATGTATTTAAAATTTATATTTTCAGCATGCACATAGGTTTCAAGCATGTAAAAAGTGAGTTGTATCAATTTTGTTTTTAACAAAAAAATATATTTTTGTTTTAGAAAAAGATGTATCTTTTCTTATCAAATTTGTTTTTTATCAATTTTGAAAAGTAGTTGTACTCGAGTCGATCACGCTGTCGGGCGAAGGGTCACCAACAACCTAAGAATGTTCGGGTCAACTCCCGCTAGTCTTGTGTCGGTGAATGATATTGTCATCCTACAGCCACCGGGTTCCTAAATCGGATCCTGATGGATTCCTGAATTAGATCCCGATGTCGTAGGATGACATATCATTCTGTTCTCTCTCCGGTGTGCCTTTGTCATCACTGCCTTAAGCCCCAAAACAAAACCGACCTACTTGCGACCTTACTTGATAGTTTCACGTATAGCAAAAGGCTATACGTGGGCACTTATGTATCAGACATAAGCATCAAAAATCGAACCAAGAAGCAAGAAAAAAAAGAACAAAAATGAGATGAGAGAGAGGAGGCACTGATCCACCTAAAACACCGAAAAGATGGAGGATGAATCAGTTCTCAAAACTCAGTAACGAAAAGACTGAACGAAAAGACTGTAAAAAAGTAGGGCTCAAGGTCCTTGAATCAATCCAAAAGAATGTCATTTTCTCGCTTTATTAGAACTGGCTTGACCCGAGTCAATGTAACACTCACACACCAATGACCTTCTAACGCTGGTATCCAAACCCCAAAGATATCTTTTATGAAATCAAGTCGTCTCAACCAAATACTCTCCCAAAATAAAACTTGGAAATCTCCCAAACTTCATAAATTGAGCAAAAGGAAAGTGACCCAGCGGAAACCACCACTAGCATTTCCAAACCCATATCAAAATTAAGATTTCCCAACTCCCAAATTAACCGATAGCCTCATATATCAAATGCATATATCAACTCATATATCAAATGAACATAGAACCTTCCAATAAAACCAAATAAATACTCACGCCCAGGTCAATAGAGGAGAGGAGGCAGCCATCAAGGCCCTCGGTCGAGGCAACCCAAAGAACAAAAGAGGCTTAAGGCCAAAGCAACCCAAATCAACTCCATGACGATTTTTGATACACATAAGAGAGTGCAAAATATAATCATAATTTTTGTCCACCTACAATCATCCAAGTAGCTCAAGCCCAACAAGAAGGACTAAATCACATCAAACAACCTCCAATAGGTCTCACGGGTAAGGACAAAAAAAAAAGGAAGAGGCTAACTCAATCACATCACAAACACACGGCTAGGAAACGTGAGATGAGAGGAATAGGCTAGCAGGTAAGGGCTGCAAGGCAACACAAGCAAGGCAGACAATCGCCAATGATACTCACGGGTAGGAGAGCAAACCCCACAAATCTTTCGGATAAAGGTAGTATGGAGAAGTCACTATGCCCACTGCCAACCCCTCACCAAGATTCAGAGGCAAGAATAAACATAAGAACAGAGAATCAAGCCCCAAACCGAGGCATATATCACAGAAAACTGGGTTAAAACTGGGTCCAAACAAATATCAAAACTGCAGCCTTATAAACTTACAAACTAATCCATCAAAACCAGCTAACAATTCTCGAATAAGGACAGCACAGTGCGCCAAAACAGGCTCTCGGGTAGGAGCTACGGCCAACAAAAATCAAAGCTCAAGCCACCTCTCGGGTAGGGGCAGGACAAGGCAAAACCGAGCTCCCAGCCAGAGCCAAACTGAGCCAAACTGAGGTTCAGACCCAGGCCACAACTAAGACTAGAAAACATCTCTATGCCCTCAAGACATCAACATATAGGACTATCATATATTTCAAACAAGAATAGATATGGAACTCCTCCAAATCAAAATAAATTCTTCCACAATATGTATTTTTAAGCCAAAAACACTCACAAGATGCCAAAACCGAGCCCAGCAAGGGCCAAAGCCAAACCAGCATAGAGTAGGTTATACCAAGTCTTAAGACTCTAAGGTTTACATGCAATACTTGCTTCGAACAGGGGAAGGTAGCAGAAAACAAATAAACACAGGTGAGCCCCCATAGAGATCGAACCAAAACTTTATAGGCCAACAAACACAGCTTATGACAATAAATCCAAACCTGACCACTTTTAAGCAAATCGAAAACCAGCAAGGGCCAAAACGAAAACTCTCAAAGCTAGTAAAAGAGCTTCAACACCTCAACGAAATTCAAGAACCAAGCTTCAATAAAAATCAACATCCCATGCTCCTGAAATGAAAACCGAACACCAACAAAAACTCAAAACCGAGTCATTTAAGGCCAAAGAACAATTCACGTGCCTTTAAAACATCAGTATATGGAGCCAAAATAGATTTTAAACTATAAGAGTGTCATGGAAAGTATTTTTAGGCCACCAATATAATCGTTCTAAGCATGTATCAACTTCCCTCAAACATCCAAGCATGAAAGATGCCCCCCCTCGAGGAGCCAAACCAAATTATTAAAGCAAACTATAGAACCTTTCTTAAATCAAAGTGAACTTCTTCATAACATGCATTTTTAAGCCAAAAAGGATTTCAAGATGCTAAAACCGAGCCTTCCACATGCGTGAAAGACCAAATAAAACCTTCTAATGTCTCATGCTAGATAAGAATAAATGAAAAACTTAATGATACATATCTTAACATGCTTGCAAGAGGAGCTAACATTGTCTCGAAGCCATGTTTCAACCCTTCTAATTGCTTCCAATAGAAATATGCTATAATAAATAGAAACATGTCATAGCTTCACCACTTTAAGCAAATAATCAAGTCTAACTCCTAGAACATGCTCACATTTCCATTTCTAGATGCTTGAGTACCAAGTATTTCAAAAACATAAGTGTAATATCACGCAAGCATGCTGTATCGTCCATTGCACCAAGCTAAGGGGCTGGCAGAGAGAAAACCGAAGAAAGACAAGGCACAGAGGGGGGAGAAAGTACCTCCCTGAAACAAAGAAAAGTCACACAGAAATTTTAAAAGCACTCCTCCACTTCAATCCTTCCTCCAACAGTAAGAGGAAACCAACCCAAGTACAACAGACTAAAGAAGTGAGAAAAGAAAATGACAGAGTTTCCCCCCCCTCAGAGATTTTCGGCCCTCTGAAACATACCAACGAAAGCCTCATATAGACCAGAGAACAGAAGAAGGAATGATTAGGAGATTGTATATGATTCGAAGGATCGAGAGGAGCAGACGCCCCCATACGAGCCCCATACGGGCGTGCGAGAGGCAGAGGATGAGATCCTCGCAGAGAATGAGAGAATGAGATACGATAAGAGATGGGTCGCGGGATCGTCCCGCGTGCGCGAGGCGAGAGCGGGAACGAAACTCCAACGGCACGAAGGAGCGGGCCAGGTGGAACTGAGCGAGCCAAAGCTAGGGTAGAGGTACACGGGGTTGAGACTCAGCAGAGGGGGGGGAGATAATGAAATTAGGTTAGGATTTAATATAAGGTATTAATTATAATAATAATAATAAAATATTGTTTATTATTATAATTAACACTTAAATTTGTATTTTTTCCCAGACGTGTCGCGGTGAAACGAACGTCCCCTTTAGGCAAAATCGACGTTCCGGACGCGTCGGCGCAGTCCGTTTTGTCATCCGGAGTCATTTAGGAAACCCCGTCGACGATTGAGACAAAAATGCGTCGCGATCCGAATCATGTCAAAAATTCGGCTTGAGCTTAATCAAATAAGGCGATGAAGAGCGAGAAAGTGGCAGATTAACGCGTACAGTCAATCCTAAGGCCAACAGTCCTATAGGGACTCTCCTTGAGTTCCTCCACGGTAGTCTTACCTACTAAGTAATAGCGGTCAAAACTACCATGCGGAGCGTCAAGTTGAGCGAAGAAAAGCTCAGAATTTCTAACGGGGATGACTCATTTGCTAGTTTTCTAGGAGTAGTTGACAGGGAAGTCCTACGGCTAGACCCTGGGCTATTAAAGAGGAGAAAAACTACACCTCCGCCAAAAGTGAGGTCAACAGAGTGAAACATGCAATCACTCAAATCTTTTATTTTTGGCAGTACTGATCTATATTCAAGTCTTTTCCTTGGTTTAGATCCCTTATTACTCTCTCAAAACATAAAGGAAAGTATGAAAAAATGTCGATGCCAACCTTTTTACAATAGCCAATATTTCTCTCTTTGTAATTGTGGAAAATAGAAACTAAATGCTACCAAACTACACAAAATTTGTATTCTATTTTGGGTTTTATTTTCATTTTTTATCTTTTGAAATATTCTTTTCTTCATCACTATCGATCTTGTAGTTATTTACCTAATAAATAGATTCAATCAACTGCTCTCCTTCACAAACAACAACAACAACAACAAGCCTTCATCCCACTAAATGGGGAAAGGATTCATGACATGATTTTTAGACAACTTTTACGCCGGACCTAATGCAACCCCACCACTTTTCACATCCAGGGCTCTCCTTCACAAGATAACAAAAAAAGTCGTTTAAACTATGCATGAACAGTAGAATTATTTTCATATCTAAGAACGTAGAAACCATAAACACTGGCAGATAGAAAATCCACAGAATAGAACCCGAGAAGAAAAGAAAAAAAAACCAAAAAATTAGCTCGTAGAAAGAATCTGTTATTTTGACCCCCAATTAATGAACTAAAGTAAAAGGACACTTTTGTAATGTGGTACCGCTCACCTACCACATCTCATCTACCGTTCACCTACCTCCCACCTACCGCTCACCTACCTCCTACCTACCACTCTCTTGCTTCTATAAATAGAGAGGGTATGAGGCTTAGGAGAGCAAGGGAAGAAATCTTAAGGGTGTGAGGCTTAGGAGAGCAAGGGAAGAAATCTTAAGGGTGTGAGGCTTAGGAGAGCAAGGGA
>NW_018164992.1:210406-210619 GCF_001263595.1 Phalaenopsis equestris | reverse complement strand
ATTTCTTGGATAGCATGGCGTTAAAAGTTCTTGGAAGGGCAGCAGGTAGAATTCATTAGAATAAATCATAGCCACGACAATGAGTTCTGTCAAATTCGACATTGAGAAATTCAATGGAAATAACGACTTCGGCCTATGGAGAGTAAAGATGAGAGCTCTATTGGTTCAACAGGGTGTTGCAGAAGCCTTGCAAGGGTCGGCGGCATTGCCGGC
>NW_018164992.1:118747-208773 GCF_001263595.1 Phalaenopsis equestris | reverse complement strand
CTCATCTCTATGTATAAGCTATGTATTCTCCATTTCTTTTGCCTTAGTGAAATATTTGATTGATTCCCTCCCGTGGACGTAGATCCAGTTGGATCGAACCACGTAAACGATCTGTGTTTGCTTGTGTTCTTTTTCGTCTCATTTCTATGTCAGGAAGTACATATCTCACAACAGAATCACAATGAAAAGATGAATGCAAATAAAAAGCCACTCCATAATCATTCAAACAGATCAAAAAAACAAATAAGAATGACAAGTTGACCAATTTCGTAGGGCAAATCAACGCATCAGCGCCGCCAGCAAACCATAACCTCAGAAAAAAAAAACGTCCCATAAATAAGCAACCAGTCGCAAACAAATACACCGTAGTAAAATCCAACAGAAGCCAATCCTCGCGAAAACAACTTCCGTATTATTCATCAAGCAGCTTGGATTCATCAACACAGTCACACACTCCATGCCTGACAGAATAAAGAGGAGAAAAAATAAAATAAAATTTGACCTGAGGAACTTCGATTGCAACGGGCTTCGTTAGACCGAGAGTGGCGCGGCCTTCTCCTCCGCTTGCCATTGCAACTTTCCGACGATGCTCAGAGCTTTCGAGAACGGGAGACGGAGAGAGACGGCAGCCGTCTCGATTCTTATAGGACTGTCAAGAGCACGCTCGTAAAAGTCGGCACAATAACATACATAGCAGCAGAGACATTATTATTTACAAATATAACATTTTTTAAATTACACTAAAAAATTAAAATTCTTAATAAAATCACAACTCATATTTTTCAATTTTATCATATTTTCAATGTTTTGATGATAGCAACCATAAATAAATCGATTTTATAGTTCAAAAATATAATTTATATGCAATATTTTGTAAATAATAATTGGTAGTGTTTCTAGTGCTACGTGTGTAATTATGCTCAAGGTTACTACAGCACCTTCAGCACTCAAAAAATATTAGAAAATTTTGCATACGAATCACATAATCTTGTGAATTTACAATTGCCAAAGATTTTTACATAAATGAACATGATGTTATTTTTTATGTAAATATGATTATTTATTTTATTCTTAAAAAAAATTATGATGAAATTTTATTTTATTTTTTAAAAGATGATAATGAGAAAATTTTTGATGTGATGTTAAAAATTTTATCGATATATATGTGAATATGAATGTTTATTTGTTAAATATGTAAATACATCAGAATTGTGCGTGGCATGTATGTACATGCCCCAAAATATTAAGTAAATCTTACTTTTTTCATAAGATTTAAAGTCTCTTAACGTGCATTCCATGAATGTCTCACCAAGAAAGAAGACATTGCACAGCAAGTGGGTATACCGGGTAAAGGTTGCACTTGATGTCAGTAAGAGGTACACGGCTGGACTTGTTGAAAAGGGATTTCAGCAGGGGCAGAATATTGCTCATGCAGTGGGAGTTGTAAGCAGATACAAGAGTAACCCAGGAAAGAGCTTGGTGGTACGAGGCTACGTTGACGGTGATATGTCAACTGAAGGTGTTACTCATGAGAAGTTGAAGTTGTGCTCAACTTTAGCTGGTCTTCTGGCATGAAGACAGGGGCTTCGAGTTGCAGAGATGGAGGATAGCATGTTTGAGAAAAAGATCGGTATAGTTAGTAGATAATGCAGCTAGTAGGTGATACATTCAGTGTCTCAGTCTCCAAGTGGGAGAATTGTTGGGTAATGTGGAGACCCGATCCACCGAATTTAATTAACTTCTTAATTAAGTATCTCACCGCAGACCTACCTCCCACCTACCGCAAACCTACCTCCCACCTACCACACCCACATACCGCAGACCTACCTCCCACCTACCGCAGACCTACCTCCCACCTATCGCTCTCATGGTTTCCATAAATAGTCTCTTTTGGTTTAAAGGAACTGCAAGTCAAGCAAAGGCCAAGCCAAGTCCTCTTGAGAGCTAAAAGAAAGAGAGGAAGAGAGAGAGAGGAATGGAGAGAAGAAAATAGAGATTTTCTTGTAAACGTCGAGGCGCTCGACGGTGTAATTCCTTGAAGAAATAAAATCCTCAGCAGCTCCGTGAACGTAGGCAAATTTGTCGAACCCCGTAAATCCGTGTGTCGCTCTGGTGTTTTTTCTGCGTGCAATTTTTTCTCGTTCCAATTTTTTGTTTCATTGTCATCGTTTTTCACAACATGGATGTCATTGCCAAAACACATCCGCTCGCATGTCCTCAATACATACAAGCGCCCAACACACTCATGACTCACAAGCTTATGTCGTCATGTTTAGTCCAAGTTAACTCTTATGCACATTTGGCATGATGTTCATAAAAGAGTTTTTCATTAGACCTAATTACTTAGTGGTCATTGCTATTTGGCATGCCTAAACCACTTCTTTGACATCACTTTATATTAAAAATAATAGAATAAATAAGATAAATATAAATGTAAATAGTGCTGGTTTTATAAATATCCATAAAATTCCCCCCCAAAAAAATCACTGTATAATAACTCTTAAAATTCTAACAAATGAAGGAAATGCTGAGACTCATATAAAATAATGAAAAAAAGAAAGAAGATTTGCAAGCATACCACTTAATGCCAGTGTATTTACATATCTAGTGCCTAAACTTCAATATTTACACAACCTTGCAAGAAAATGTGCATTTCACTTTTGATAGGTTAAATTAGTAATATCTTTTATATATAATATGAAAGATTTCAGTTATATAAATGTAAAAAATAACATTTAAATGATGGATATGTAAATAGATAATAATTGGGTGGTATCTAAGTAAATACCTCAAACAAGAAGGGATCAACAATATGAAAATATAACGATAAAAATAATAATAAATAAAATTACATATTTACAGAAATAAAACTCAAACATTTAACATCACGTAAAAATTATCATAATTACTAATTATTTAAATATAAAATACATCTTTTTATGCATAAATTTATAACACTATCATTTTATGACTTATAAGTTAAGTATGAGTGATACTGCATCGATAAATTTTTATCATTTAATTTGAATCTGAAATCATGACACAAATCTCGATATATTTTTTCAGCAATAAACTTTAAAACTCAAATTAAAAATCAACTAGAAACTAAAAAATTCAATAAACATACAATCGAACTGTCTGACGAGACGAGACGAACTCAATGACACCAAAATTAATTGAAACTGAGTCAAATCAAGTCTGAACCAAGTAATAAAACCACTTTTGGAAGCTTTGGGTAGTTAATTGGAGAATCAAATAGATTTCAAATTCGACAAGTTTATAGTCAAATCGTGCATCTAAATGAATTGAAACCAATGAACTATAGATCACTAATTTCTGACATCATTAAAGCACTTAAATAACCACAAAATATCATTTGATCGAGGGAATCATTTTGGGTCATCAAACGGCGTGGTCCAAATTTATGCATTGTTTACAGAGAATGTCAATCATAGAATTCATCAATAGAGTCTTACTTCCTTCATGAAATGAGACCAAGACTTCAAGCTAGAACTAGAGCTGGATTAGGAGGAGAAGGAGCAAACTTTCAGACTTGTTCTAGACTAATGACTTGACGATCATTGTTGTCGTCGCCGACCACCGCTCATTGCCTGTCGTTGACGGCCGTTGGGCATTCTATGCTCATCGTCATTGGTGAACCTTATGGAGTGACAATTTACTTTGCAATGAAGTCTCGTGAAGAGTGATGACCATATAAAACAGTGCAATGCCATAGATATCGAGCAACGATGTACCCCCGAAGATAATGCTTCAAAGTTTCGACAACAACTCAAAGTGGCAACAACTCTCAACCATTGTATAAGGAATCATTCTACGTATGAATAATGTACTTAGAAGAACTTTATACCATTTTCTGTTGTGAAATTTAGGGTGAAACAACGCAAATCCAGAAAAATAACACAGAGATTTAACGAGGTTCGACAAAGATGTCTATGTCATTGGGAGCAGAGCGGCGAATTTAGTATTTCAGAAGAGTTACATGCAAACCCGCCCTCCCCCCCCCCCCCCCCCCCCCAACCCACTAATCCAAGAGGCACACCTCTTCACACCAAAAGACACATTTTCATTACAGGTGACACACATCTCCATTTCAAGATACTCCAAATTTCCTGATATATGAGTCATACCTAACAATTCTCCACCTTGGCAAATATTCAACACCTTAGGAGAAAATCTCCACCTTGCGAATAACCAGCCCCTTCGGAGAAAAAATTCCACCATACAAATATTCAGCTCCTTAGGAGAAATACATTATAGAGTTTCTTACATTGAAGTGGGTTGGGGCAACCATGCCAACTAGCAGCTGCAAACATTTAACAAGTTTACGTAAAGCAAGAACTTGTTGAAAATACCTAGCTTGGTCAACTTTCCTGCTGCATTTTCATCATATGATTCGACAGAGTGAACTTCACCTACAACTATACTCCCCAACAATTTATAGATATTATCATCAGGTTTCATAGTTCGCAATGACTTCAAAATTCATTGTTGTGTCAACAAATCTTTCACTATTGTTTGTCACAATCCGAAATTCCCTGAAATTTCCTTTGTCAATTGCAGAAAATTTTTCGTAATTTCCTATGATTTGTGAATCAAAATTTTCACATGAAGCACCTTTCTTGTTCGCACAAAAATTTGGTTGAAATACTGCGAACATCAGCCAAACTTCACCTGTCAATATTTCTTCTGTGACAAACCTGCGAACAATCCGTGAAATTCGCGTACTCCACCTGTCGCAACTCCTCCTGCGACAAATTTGCGAACTCAATTGACTGAACACCATCGAACTCCTCTCCTCTATGAAATCGGCGAACTCTCGACTGCCTCTTCTTCTGAAGCCTCGATCCGGAATTTCTTCTGCAACTCGCCTGGGCTGAATCGAACTTGTTGCCGAATTCGCGAATACCGCGATTCGCTCGTCTCTGTTCTTGCTCCAAACCCCAAACTACCAGAATTCCTTGAACTCCACATGTCGCAATTTCTTCTACGAACCATAAGCGTGAAAGTCGCCTCTACGTGTCGCGCGAACCCGCGACTCTGCTTTTAACTCCAGAAGCAGAACTCGCTGAACTACCACAACCCTTTATCTGAACTGTTTCGCACATGTTCGTTCCTGTGAGCCAGTGTGCCTTTTACAAACTCTTTTTTCAGAAGCCGCAAACTGCCGAACGAACTCCAGCGGAAAATTCTTCTCGCAATTCGCAAACTCGGAAACTCTTTCCTGCACGCGTTAACTGTCGTGACGAATCACGACCGTGAAACCGAACTCGCAAACTCCTCGTCGCAAATCCTTTATGAATCGAACGCCCAAATGAGCCTGTTGCGAACGATGAACACCGCAAAACTCTTTCTCCCGAACCAATCACAAATGTCGTCTACTTTCTCACAATCAAAGGTGCTGTGATCCCGCTTGAAGCCTTCGTTTTCCTGCCACAAAACTGCCGAAATCGGAATCGATCAATCGCCCAATTTCCTCCTGTAGTAGAAGCGCCCTCTACCGTCCACGATCGACCTTCTACGTCACGATCTCTTGCCGCGGAAGACGCCGCGATTCGCCTTTTTTGTGATCCAAGCCCTGAACTCCTTCCTCCACGAATTAATCGCGCGAAACTCGTCACCAATCCATCTTCTCGTCGAAGACCTAACGGTCAAACTTCTTTCTAAAATCTTATTCCTTTTCCTTGAGCCAATAATTTTGTTCCCTGTCCTAGAACCTCTCTCTGATACCAATTGTTGAGAAATTAGGGCGAAGAAAAATATAAATCAACACAAAACTAGAATAACACAGAGATTTAATGAGGTTCGACAAAGATGTCTACGTTCTCTGGAGTAAAGCGGCGAATTTACTATTTAAGATGAGTTGCATGCCCATAATGTTACACATCTATTTATAGATAAAACTCATAGATAAATTTACAAACAAGTCATCGCTCCCCCCAACCCACTAATCAAAGAGACACACCTCTCCATTTCTAAATACTCCAAATTTACTGGTATATGAGCCATACCTAACAATTTCCCGTATGTGGGACAATGTTTATACCTATACTCGCAAGCTTATAGTGGATCTTGTTGACCAAGCTATGCCCCGTGAATTTTCCTTTTTTGAGTTTTCAACCTAAAATTTTTTAGATCTCTATTTGTTATTTACATTATACGTGTGTGTGTGTTAAACTTTCCTACAACACTAACATGTTGAATGATTACAAAACTATTATGAATTTTTTAGCACATACCAATAAGTATCAAAATATACTTATTGGCATGTTAATCTTCCCTGCCAACGTCACAATCTCGTTGATAAATAATTACTATACCGTCGCGAATTTTCTGTTACGCATCAATAAGTATCAAATATACCCATTAGATATGTATTTGCATAAAAAATCATGTGGTATGACTAAAAAATCATGTGGTATGAATGCAAAGCTTTTTTTATTCTTTATTTTAAATCTTTATTTAATTGCACTTACTGGTGCCAATTAAGTTTCTCAAATTTCTCTCCCTCATAAATTATGAATTTAATATGAAAATTTGCAATGGAACCTTTTCTTTTAGTTTCCATTTTTTCCTCTTTAACCTTAATTGAAATTAAATAGCATTTATTCATGTACTAAAACGGAAGAAATGCAATTTAAATTTGTTTATGTAAATTCTTCATAGAAGTGAGTGTTTATTTCCAATCCTTAATTATAATATGAATGTATTCACTCAAATATTACAATAATAAAATAAAAGATGTAATTGTTTATTCATGATATAAACATCCTTTTGGAACCCATTCTATATTTGCCATGAGCAGATTTTAAGCTAGAATTGATCCAAATAATTAAAATTGAGCCAGCTCGTTTTGATTTTGAGTCTGATCAAGTCGATTTCAATCTAATACAAATCTAAATAACTCAATTTGAGATAACTCGTTTCGATTTCGAGCTGGATTGAACCCAATTTAATTTCATGCCGCGCTGGCTGAACATCAAATATAACGAGTCACACATATTTTTTTTTGAGCCACACTTATTTTATTCGAGCCAATTTTAAGCTAATCTCAGCTCAGCCCAAAATCAAACCGTTAGCGAAACGATCTGTTAGCTTATATATCACAAATAAGATTCACCCGCAATTAATTTTATTTTGTGAATACTTAATGGATAGTGTCTTATTTTTTGTTCCATTATATGTTTATTTATTTTCTTATTTGGTGTCTATAAACAAAATTTAACGTATTTTCTTCTGTCCCCATTTCAATCTATTTATTATAGATAATGTAAATTAAATAAATTTAATTTAAAATTTCACAACCTTAATTTTAATTTTTAAAATTTTATTTACTTTCACTAGATAACGGTACAATTACATTAATATATTAAAAGAATAAAACAAATGTATACCTATCATTCCACGTAGCTCAAGAGAAAGATTAATTAAAATAAATAAATATTATATATATTTTAATAATAATCAATAAAAGACAAATACTTGATTTAGATGTAATATTCATTGACCATTATTTGAGATGATTAAAAATAAATAAATAAACATGTTCATTGAATAAAATAAAAAAAGATAAGCTCTGGCGTAGGGTTTAGTTCGAAGTGTATCTCCATGTCGTATGCTCGTTATGCATTTAAGAGTCCGTTTGGAGAGACTGTAATTTTTATAAAAAGTTATTGTAAATATATTGTGGGAAAATTAATTTTATTTTTAAATTATAGTCAATATTATAAATAATTTATTTATTGAAAATTTTAAAAATAGTTTTAGTTTAGCAAATATACTTTAACATTTATGGTTATTAAAAAAATAGCTTCCCACCACATAAATTTTAATAAAATAATAAATAAAAAGTAGCCAAATGCATATGTGATAGGGGTCTAAAAAATAGTGATGTGGGAGAACTGCCCTAAATCGATCATATATTTCTTCAAACATAAGAAAAAAAAAGCTCATAAAGCACATAATAAAGAGTAATATAAAGTCCAAATAGAAATAAACAAGATTTTTTATTTGCAAAAATGTTAAGAGAATTTCATATCATGAACATAAATGCAATAGTAATGTAATAGTAAAAAAAACATGGCCCAAATTATGTAAAATAATAAATGAATTGAATATGAAAATTGAAATAAAAACTTAAGAGAAACACAAATATCAAAAGAGTAGAAACCAACTTCTTTTAGTACTAAATGAAATTGTAATGTTTGCTAATATCTTGTGGCATAGTTTTATTTTTGCTCATTTGTAGATTGTAGCACTAGAATAACAAATAAGTTTGATGATAATAAACATAGGTGAAAAGTGAAAGAGATTGTGAAATCTATTATTAGATTGTTTTCAAATATTAATGGCCAAAGTCCAACATAGAGGAGGAAGGCATGTTTGTAAGGAGAGTGTTGCATCATGATTTGATAGTAGTCAAATAATTAACAAATAATCATATCATAAAAGAGAAAGGGAAAGAATGATTCACCGATTATCTTGAGTAATTAAAATAAAAAAAATGAAATGTAATTTAGAAAGAAGTATCAATAAAATATATTGAATTTCTAGGAACTTCCATTTTTCTTATTCTCAACATTTTTGAAACCATAAATTGTAAACCTCTGAAGATTTAATAAAATATATATGGAAGTATATTCTTCCATATTATTGATGTTTAATTGATTCATAAAGGGATCTCATTGAAAGTTTATAGCCAAAGAAAGAAAGATGAAATCATCACCATTTAATATAAAAAAGAATCACAATCATTACCGAGTTATTCCTTACAAATTAAAGACATCAGTCAAACATTGCATTATACAAAAAAAATGTCAGAATTTATGAGAGAAAATTAAATTTAGTACTGACATTAGATTAAATATACAAAAATCTTAAGTTCAAATCTTTCAAATAAGGAAATTCCTTTTACCCAATAATAAAAATGACCCATTATCACTCATTATTGTTCTTTCTTATATATGCATATATCTGTAGAAATACTAAATTCTAGGAGTGTATTTCATGAAAAGTATTTCTCTAAAAATTTGATCTGTTGCTTAGCGACAAGCAATTGCAAAAAAAAAAAAGATAGAAACAAAGGGAAAAGAGTTGATAGTTTTATTCCTTAAAAAGTTAAGATAAAATTAGTATTTTTTATCTATAAGACAAAAGCTAAAAGTAAATAAAACAGCCAGTCTTAATAAAAATTTGCAAGCATAAAGAAGTAAATTAAAAAAATTGACCTAAATGTGCAAAATTAAATAAAAAACTTTGTGATTTTGGACTTTAACATGTATCATTTGTACATCATTTGAAATTGACTTTATCGTTAATGTCATATTTTGGAAGCATTTATAGTTTGGATATGAAACCGAAAAGCATCTTCAAGTTGTAGATCTTAATGAACCAATATCTAAGAGATTGGCTTTTCTATTGGTTGTATGTAATATTATTGGCATGATTGCTAGTGGTTGGACGATCAAATGTTCCTCTAAGATCTGAAAGTAAACAAATCATTGGTAAAATAAGATGTTTTATGATGAGGCTTTAAAAATGAAACATAAAAATTGGATGAATGTATGCAGTTGATAGTAAATCCAATTTATGGACTACACTTCCATTATGTCGAAGCATCCCAAAAAGCCCAAAGTAGCATTTGGTTAGTATGAATAATTGTTAGCGAGTAAAAAAGACTTGTTGATAAGGTTGAAATCGAACAAGGATGTAATCTCCTATTTGAAAAACTACTTCATGTTGTTTTTTTATTAGCAAGCTATTTCATTTGCTTAAATGTGACACATAGATTGAGACAAAGTTGTTATAAAATTTTGTTACAATTAATAAGGTTATTTTTATGATTTCCATAAAGGAAGTGTAGATGATATCCATAACTAATGTAGGTTCTAGACATCCATAAATTATTTCAAGTAAGGTTTATTTTGATAAAGAGTTATGTTGGCCCATGAAAAAATAGTCACCAATTATAAAAGTTTCTCTGTTACAAAAAATTATATTCAATGCTAAGATTTGTTATTAGAAGCGAACTCTTTTTCATAATAATAATAAATTAGGGGGGGAATTCAACAATAAAAGCAAAAGATTATCATATTTTGATAATCAATCTGCTATTGAAAATAAAGGTTCTATCATTAGAGTTCGAAAGATTATTGAGAAAATTTATGAATGTATTCCCATTTTGCATTTGGGACATTCAACGAATTTAATAATTCTACGAATTTAGGGAGCTATGATTTTGCATGTTTATAGACACATGTTTTAACAAACATTTTAATTTGATCGTTCAATTTGTGCCAATAAAATTATTGAACAATTTATGAAAGAGGACATTAAAAACCTTCATGTCTTGCCATGGGTGTAGAATAAATTTTGTTCTTTATGAAGCTTTTTTAATTGAAATCTATAGGTAAAATAACTTGGCCTTTCCATAGAATGAAAGAATTTTTAGTGGTGCATTTATATATTCATAAAACGTTCAAAGCTTTGGTATGCATCCAAAGTGTTTCTAACAAAGAGCAAGCGGTAGAAGACAAAGCCATGTAACTTGTTGATTGGTTTGAACATATGGCTTGCAAAACTGAATATGAAATTTAACATTGCATTCATTTTGGAGGATTGGTTAAAAGAGAAGGCATAATGAGAAACTCGCAATCATCATAAGAGGTGCAAAATAGAAGAAAAATGTTGGGCTCATTCATTCATGTTAAGAATCCAACATATTTATCTAATTTGGAGTACAATGTGGTACATAATAATTCATAAAAAAAGTTCACCAATCATATGTAAAGAAAATAATCAATGTAAATATACTATTTATTAAATTTTTTTTCCCTAAGGATAAGATTGGGGACATAAACAATTTATGACTGAGACAAATTATACCAAAATTTAATATTTTTTGACTATTTTTTTTTTAATTTAGATTTTGGAAATGTGAATAATGATGAGGTCGAATATTAATTGATTTGAAATTTGGTTTAAAGACGGTTTGACGACAGAGTTATTGGTTTATCATAAATATTTAAAATGAGGAGGTGGGACAAAGCAACATTTTACATGGATCAATAGAAAATAGGCTTATGAGAGAAAGGAATTGTTGCCATTATTTTTCTAAATTTGTGAAAGTGAATAAATGTTAACAATGGGTGTGAATTGGATGCGGTGGGAGCCGACAGCCAACTTTGGTAGCTATAGGATGAAGTGATGCAAAAAATTGATACCAGTGGCACCATTTTTTATGTGGTTCTCCATGTTCTAATTAACTTGTAAATTTGTTGCATTAATAGATATGCTATGTTATAAATATTCATTTAATTCAACATACATAAAAAATTTGCATGAAATGATGATCATGCTTTTAAAATATGAAAATTTTCAATTACTTGGAATAAAATAGGCTGAGTACATGCATATAACACTGTTGTGCACTGAATGCACGTGCACATAATAATTTTTTACAAAATTTGGGTGATATAAATGAAAAAAAATAAAATTTAGATGTTGGATTGTAAATACACAACAATTGGGTGGTATGTAAGTAAATGCCCTAAAAAAATTAAATTATTGAAGAAATGCATTATTATTAATTTTTAACAATAATTGAATTCATATAGGCTTAGATGACTCCTAAGACCTAGGATATACAGACCTATATAATAACTCTGACACCTCACTATCATTAATCTTAGTTACTGTTTACATGGGCCAAATAGTAAAATATTACCGTTTTCCAGATCAGGCCTAATTTTTTTTAATGTTTTAAATAATATTTAATTGTAAAATAAAATTATTAGATAATTATAATCAGTTCGATCATGTAAGAGGGAAGTCTGGCAGGTAACGGGCATTGAGAGGCCGATGGCCACTGGGTACAGGCCGCAGGTCATCATTTTCCACCGGCATCTCCCGGTCACAGTGAACTTTTTCTTCAGTGAAGCTTACAGTACATTCCATGCCCCCATTTCCAGCAACAATTTCGGTTCCCTCTCCCACATTTTCTCCTCGTTTCTCTCTCCGCTCCTTCCAACCATTTCGCTCGATTCCAGCTCACTAGCACTCTATATAGAGAGCGTCAAGCCCCAGTTTTCGATCCGATAGTCTTCTTCTCTTCTAGCATTTAGCTCTTTCTGTCTTGCAGGGAAGAGATCAACTGATCATGGTGTTTACTTGTGTTTGTTTTCCTAATGCCTCACGGTTCACCGAACATTCCGCGATGAAGATCTTGGGAATTGTGTTGCTTCTGGGTTTCGGTACTTCTGTACTGAATCTATAGCCTTTCTGTCGAAATTGTTTGTCACGAACCCTAAAGTTGACATCTTTGGGGACTTTATTGTGTTAATCTGTGCTTTCTATGGAGGAGTTGATCAGGAGGAGGAATGGAGGTAATGGGTTTATTATCCAGTGCGTTTCTGTAAGTTTTTGAGTTTGAGATCTGGGGGATTGTAGTAGGTGTTTCTTTTACCTCCATGTCTGGGGCTCCAAAGCTCCGTTCTATGAATGTGACGGAATCAGACTCCCGGCCGATTCTAGGGCCAGCTGGAAATAAAACGAGGTTAACGACAATGTACCGGAAGCAGGCTTCGAACCTGCCGAGGGGGACGGAGAAAACTCAGTCGGAGTTAAAGGAGGAGAAGAAAGACTTAGCAATGGAAAGGGAGACTCAGCCATCATCGCTGCCAACGAGTCCTGTCGCGGTTCTGAGGAGGCAGAAACTGCTGTTGCAAGCTAATTTATCGATGGATGCTTCTTGCTCTTCGGACGCATCTACTGATTCCTTCTGCAGTCGTGCGTCGACGGGATTATTTGGCCGGAGGAGTTTTACCTCTAAGGGAAGACAGGGTGTTCCGAAACCTGAGAAGATTGTGGGTGATGGTGCTGTGATAGAAGCTACGGAGATCATGCAGATGAAGAAGAGGTGTGCTTGGGTAACACCTAACACTGGTTTGTTCTCCCATCATTCATTTCTGCATTGTGTGTTGAAATGATGAATGAATGCATCATTCCTGTTCATTTTCTTTAGCACTAATTAACTTCTAATAAAGTTTGCAAGCTGAAGGATTTACTACAAAGTAGAATTGTCACATTGCTTCAAGTTAAACAAGGCCATGCCTTGACTTCCATTAATTTACTATCTTTTTAAGGCAAACAAAAAGACGGTGTTTGGGCTTGGCAGCCAATTAGATCTAAGACATTGTTTGCTTGGAATCTTATAGTTTAGTGTTTTTGTTTAACTCTGCACTACAGGTTTAAAAGTTCTTTTTTTGAATTCTGAATAAGTTGCTACATGTTCATCCATGATTTTTTCTTTCATTCTTTGAAGTAAAAATGCTTTTTTTTTGTTTATTATTGTGAATAATGATGGTACTCATGGGTCCTATAACTGGTGGTGAATTTTCATGTACTTTATAATACAGTTTGAGTTCTGTCTTTTAGTTGAAAATTATGAATTGTCAAGGACTTGCATGCAATATGCATCTACACCGCAAATACATTTTGTTAAAATGCATGAACTGGAAGGGAATAATTGTCAAAATTGAAGGACAGTGTAGGCAGTTATTATTGTAGGAATCAAGTTGGTATAACGTTATGCTGTGGTCAGACATCAGATTTTCACATATAAATTCTGGCAAAACAAATTTATTTCTTCAATAACAAAAACAACACAACACATAATGGATAAACACCTACAATTTGAGAGGTAGGCCATATCTCCCAAATTCTATAATTAAAGGGGTAGATAATCTCTCCCAAACCCTTACCTTAAGACTCAAGACAATCTCATGCACCACCTAACCCTAAATATATTAACCCTATTTATAGAGCACAATAGTAACTGATAAAAGACTAAATTGTCATTAAGTACCAACGTAACAATGCTCCCTCTCAAAAAGACACCTTGTCCTCAAGCTGAAAAAAAGTGAAGGTGTTCCTTCCCCTCCTCAACTACAACCTTCTTTGTTTTTGCATCTCCTTTCTTTTCATCACATACTGTGAGAACTTGTAAGGTCTGATCATTACAACGGTGTCCCGGGGCAAACTCATCACACCGAGAACATAACCCTTTTGCTCGCTTCTCCTGAATCTTTGTCTCTGTAAAATACTTGAGTGTTGCCTCCTGTTCTGACCCATTATTCTTGTCTTCCAGAGCCTCCTAATGGACTTCTACTGTATAAGCTTTTGTTATCGTTGTGGTTGGAGCAGTTTAGTATGACGCTCCATATGGCTTCTTCTATTTGCTCGTTCCATTACGTTTCTATTTTCAACCAACTGTGCTAGTTCCATAGTTTCTCCCAAGCCTTGCGGTCTTAGCGTATGAAGTACTACCATATATTGGGCTTTAGTCATTTCATCAAATTTCTCTCAAATACTACTTCAAAAACCCTCCTAAGACGTCCCGACAATAGCTCGAATCTCTTCTTATACTTCATAATAGTCGCTTCTCGTGTCAATGCAAAGAATTCCTTAATGCAGATCTCTTTCCCGAATTGCTTGAAAACATTTCAACAAGCAATTCTTAAATTCCTTCAATGATCGGATCCCTCCACTAAAATCATGTTATGGCTTTCCCCTTCAAACATAATCCTACCGTCGTTAAGTTTTTCTCCTCATTTCACTCATTCATTGTGAAACATCACTTCACGCGGTACACCCACCCATTCACATCTTCTCCCTCGAAAATCAAAATCTTTAACTTTCTAACCCTAGCATCTCCACCCCAACTTCCTCTCCCTCTAGTGTTTTCCCCCTTTTACCTCTTCGATCATAGCTATATCCCGTTCCACTTCTCTCCTTCATTCTTCATGCTCCTCCATACTCCTTGCATAACTTCTTCCCTATGTTTCGGCTCAACCACCTCCATTGGAAATATCTGATTCACCCCACATCGAAACCCTGGGAGGGGTTCTTGATTGTGCATGATTTCCTCCTCGTGTTCCTCTCATCTGATTTCTTTCCCTTTCAATTTAGCCAATGATTCTTTTGTCAATATTTAGTTAGGGTTTGCAAATTGAACTACTAACAGGGTCTTAGATTGAATCTTGATAAGTCTCCTCGTCATCTCGTCCAAACTCTTGAATTTGTCAATCAGGAAGGATGAATTTCATGCAACTAAATTAGGTGTTTTTTATAATTATAAGCATCCTGATTTCCAATATCTTTATTCTGATTTATTTCTCTTTTAGCTGAATATTTAGATTAGGAATATGTAAAGTTACCTAAAATAGATTATGCACTTTATTTTGTACCTAAAATAGATTCTAAGATTGCTATTTAATTGAATGAAAACAAAAGGAAAAGACAATCGAGCTTATTCAAGATTCATCATATTTTTCTCAAAACTTTGACATGGTATCAGAGCCAAGCTTTTGTCCTAACTGATAGTCGTTGGAGAATTGTCAAGGCTCCCTTCCTGCCGGCATTCTTGCGGGACGGGAAGGGAAAAACTTTTCCTTTAGAAGAAAAAAAAAAACGCTGTCGTCTGCTCTTTGTCTAGCTCTGCTTCCTCCATCGCACATAGAGTCGCAGAGGATCTCGCTGTCGTCTGCTTCATACTTTGTACCGTCGCACGCAGGCGATCCTCCCGTCGACTTCCTCTATGGCAGGCTCGTTTGCTTCGTTTTCATCTTTTGCGCACCGGAAAAGTAAAGGGAGAGGAAGAAACAGAGAGGCTCGAACCACCCGCGACACAGTGAAGATGATGTCCGGCAGTGATGACACAACCATTGATAACTAGAAAGTCTCCGGATATGTACCGGCGGTTTCCGGCCCGGACCACGTCTCTAAGTTCACATAGTCTAACCTAAATACTTTATGCCGTCCGAAGCGAAGGGCAGGATTACAGGCATTTTCAAGCCACCGAGCGATGTAGATGACACGTTCTCGAAACCAAATGATGGGATTTCCGACGATACGCAGACAGAGTTGATGCGAAAGTTCATGGTGTTTGCTTACAAGCCCTACTTCGATGTTGATACTTCAGATGGGTTGGTTAGGATTAAAGAGTCACTTTTCCCATTTAAGGTGAGCTTTACAGAGATGACGGGCAACAACCCAGATTTGTATGGGCCGTTTTGGATATGCCCAACTTTAACATTTGCAGTAGCTTCAATAGGGACTTTCGTCACGAACCTGACACACAAGTTTCAGAAGAAGGAATGGGATTATGACATTTGGTCACACAGTCTGCTGGTTGATTCTATGATTATGTCACTATTGTTCCTCTTGGATTATACATTATTCTCAAATACTTCTTCACACCTTTAGGACTCTTTATGAAATGTTTGCTGCTCTTCTCATGAAGAACAAGGCGGAAAAAAAAGAATTATGTTTTGAAGGAGATATAACTTATTCTGAAGTGCAAAATCCATTTGTTGTGGAATACAAGGATTCTTGAGTTAAAAAAAAAACTGTTATGTTTGTATTATTATTCGTTTGATTTGGATTTTCTTCACTAGACATCGCTGCTTCTGTGGCATCTTCGACTGCCTCTTACGCTTCGCGTCGTCCGCTTAAGTTTTGGCTTCGACACTCCTTAAATCGATGGCCTCGGCTTCGGCTTCAGCAAACCATTGATCTTAGGCTTCAACACTCTTGGGCTTCGACACTCTTAGGCTCGGCTTCTCGGGTTTCTACACTTTTTGGGCTTCGGCAATCTCGGGCTTCGGCCTCTCGGGCTTCGGCCTCTCGGGCTTCCACTTTTTGGGCTTCGGCAATCTCGGGCTTGGCCCTCTCGGGCTTCGGCCCTCTCGGGCTTCGGCATTCTCAGGCTTCAGCATTTTTAGGCTTCGGCATTTTTAGGCTTCGACACTTTGGGCTTCAGCATTTTCAGGTTTCGACACTCACGACTTGAGAATTTTTTGTCCCGATAGTGTTATCAGTTTCTTGTTAGCAAATTGATGCTTCCTGATCAGTCACCATCAATTTGAGGGGGATGTCAATCCGGAAGGACGGAAATCAGGATGTCAATCCGGAAGGACGGAAATCAGACAATTAAATTAGGAGTTTTTTATAATTAAAAACATCTTTATTTCCATCTTTATTTAGATTTATTTCTCTTTTAGCTGAATATTTAGATTAGGAGTATGTATTATTAAGTTACCTAAAATAGATTATGCACTTTATTTTGTACCTAAAATTGATTGTAAGATTGTTATTTAATGGAATGAAAGCAAATGTAAAAGGCAATCGAGCCTATTCGAGATTCATCCTATTTTTCTCAAAAATTTGACAGAATTGGTTGTCAATGGATGAAATTTTTTAGTCTTTGGTTGAGAACCTTTTTTGCTATCCCGAATTTGATTTGATTCACTTCTTTCTCCAATTTCTTCTTCAAATCATCTATTTTCTTGGCTTCTATTGGTGCATATATGACTCCAAAACTTTTTTTTAATGTGATCCCATCGTTGGTTTCATTTGTAACAGAAATTAGGGCAAAACATATTTCCTTCTTCAATAACACAACAACAAAACACATAAATGATAGATACCTACAATTCGAGAGTTATGCGATTTCTCCCAAGTCTTACAATTTGAGAGGTAGTAAATCTCTCCCAACCCTAAATAAATTAATCCTAAGACTCAAGTTACAATCTCATGTATCACCTAACAGTAAACATATTGACCCTATTTATAGTTCACCATAATAGTTGATAAAAGACTAAATTGCCCTTAGATTAATAAAAGATTAAATTTCCCCAAGGACTAACGTAACAGGCTAGCAATAAAAATTCTATATTTTTTAATACAATTCATGAAGGCGGAAGTTTGGGAGATATTAGAAGATGACCCCTTGGATCTTTTCATCATCTTTCCCACTCTATTGATATGCTTGTGCTTCATTTTGAAAAACTCTGTTTTCAAGTGGTAGGTAGGTACTTGCATGTTGAGAATCTTGTTATTTGAAGGGTCATTTACATACATTCAACTTAATTCTTATGTATTTATATTTCTAACACCTAAATTGTACTTTTTACATGTATACCTCCCAATCCTTCATATCACATAAAAAAATAGCATTATTTTAACTTTTAAAATGTGAAATACAGCTTTTCATACATAGATAAGGTGGCATGCTTGTAAAAATTGAAGCTTTGGTGTTAGATATGTAAATACATAGGAATTGAGTGGTAAATGTAAATTTTCCTATTTCAGAATATGCAGAATTGATGCAATCATGTATAAAAACTTGAATATGATGTTGATTTAATCTGTTTTGGCAGATTCATCTTATGTGATCTTTCATGATGAAGAGTGGGGTGTTCCTGTCCATGATGATAAGTATATTTCCTCAATAACTTGAATTCTGTCTGTTCAGAGAAACTCAAGAATTTCAATCCCTGATGATATAAAAATTCTACAGGAAACTATTTGAATTGCTTGTACTGTCAGGTGCTTTAGCCGAACTTACTTGGCCAGAAATCCTTAACAGAAGGCAAATATTCAGGTATCATTCAATCCTATATATTTACATGCATACCACTAAATTCCTATATATTTACATATCTAACACCTAAACTTCAAGTTTTACATATATGCCATCTTATCCACACATAAGTGATATGTATGTAAATGCCCCATAGATAAGTTATGCTGAATCTATATGTTGGAATAACTTCTTCTGAACCAACTGATACAGGGAAGTCTTCATGAACTTTGATCCTGTGCTGATTTCAAAAATGAATAAGAAGAAGCTAATCTCCCCAGGAAGCATCGCGAGCTCCCTTCTTTCAGAGGCAAAACTTCGAGCTGTTGTCGAAAACGGACAACTAATCGTCAAGGTTCGTTCACATATCTTCATCATTTTTCTCTTTCTAAGCCTTTTGCAGCAGCATTTTTTTCTCATAGAGAGTAATTCTGTAAAAATAACACTCACTGATTACACGAGGTCATTTTAGTCTAAAAGTCTATAGAAGTGACAAATTAGTCTCTAAATTCTTTTTAAGTTGGGCTGAAATAGTCCTCTATGGAGATTGTTTCAGCTAAAAGTAAAAGGAGTGAGGGGACTAAATTGAAACTTTATAGAATTTGAGACTAAAATGATCCCCTACAAGTGAGGCTGTCGAGCATCATTAATTGCTCGGAAATTGATTCAAATTTTGACTCGTATCGAGATCAGATCAAAATAAACAAGCCGAGCTACGAGCCAAAGATTTGGATCAAAATTTTTTCGAACAGACCCCAACTTGACTCGAAACCATTTCGTTAACAACCCCATGATGTTAGAGTTGTGAATTTAGTGAATTTAGCTCGGAGATCGTTACAATAACAACAACAACCACAAAAACTAAGCTTTATCCCACTAAGCGGGAGTTGGCTACATGAATCCTTTTTTTCACCACATCTTATTGAATTTAGCTCGAAGATCAGTAATCGCTCGAAGATTGATTCGAATATTGGTTCGGATCGAAATAAAAGTGCTGAGCTCCAAGTCAAAATTTTGAATTGAATTTTTTTCGAGTTGATTTTGAGTTGACCTAAGATCAGCTCGAAATTGGATCATTAACAGCCCTACCTACAAAGAGTCAGGGAATCATTTTGACACTTTTGACGTTGGAAAAACAATTTTGAAGCTTGAATGTTTTAGTTCTTCAACCCATATCCATTCATTCTATATACGTCAATGTTTTGCCAGCCATCAGTTGGCCCAAACCTCCTAGTTGATGACTGCAGCTTAGCAATCATTGTCTGCCATGTGAAAAAGGAATCTAAATTTAATGAACTCCAGGTAATAATAATGGAAGATTTACATACATACCACTCAATTCCTATGTATTTATATATCTAACACTTACAATTTTTATATACATGCCACTTTTCCTATGCACGAGAAGGTGTATTCCACTTATTAAAAGTTACAATGGCGGTATTTTTGATGTGATATGAGCAATTTGAATGGTATAAATGTAAAATATAAAGTTATGCATAGGAATAGAGGGGTTGTATGTAAATGACCCCCCCTTTTTTTAAAAAAAATTATATATTTATATAAAATATTCTTGAAGCATTAGCTAAGGAAAGTCTATATATCTTTTAAGGTTTTAGTATGTGAATGAGCAAAATAAAAAAGCATGCACAGATGGCTCTTCATCACAATTTTTAGGAAGAATTACACACATACCACTCATTTCTTATGTATTTACGTATCTAACATCTAAACTTCATTTTTTAACATACACACCACTTTATCTAAGCATGAAGCAGTGTATTTCACTTTTTAAAAGTTAAAATGGTGGTGTTTTTGACATGATATGAATCCTTTGGGTGGTATAAATGTAAAAACTAAAATTTAGGTGTTAGATATGTAAATACATAGGAATTGGGTGGTATGCATGTAAATGCCCCAATCATAATAATAATTACTAATTTATTACTTCACCTAAAATGCACTCTCTGAACCTGCTGAGTAGGCCATATAATCATAACATTTTGCGCGAATCCTCATTTTCAACAGCTCCTTTATCATGTCTGGTCCATATCTTTATCAGCCTATTCTTTTATCTCACCTCTCATCACCATTGCTTTGTTGGATTGGTGAAGATTATAGAGGAGTTTGGATCATTCAATGAGTACTGTTGGAGCTTTGTGAGCCACAGACCAATAGTGAGCCGATTCCGTTACCCTCGTCAGATCCCCGTGAAGACCCCCAAGGCAGATTCAATCAGCAAGGACCTTGTGAGGAGGGGTTTTCGTGGAGTGGGGCCCACAGTCATATATTCGTTCATGCAGACGGCAGGGTTGACCAATGATCACGTCGTCGGCTGCTTCAGGTTCGACGAATGCGGCGAAGCTGCCAACCTAAAACCTCGAGGTTGCAGTGAGAGCTCGAGTTGCGGAGAAGAACGGAAAGAAGATATTGTTTTAGACATCATAGCAATGAATTTAGAGAGCAAATAGGTAGAATGCGAGAGCTGTTGTTGTTTCTGGAATACTAACCCTTTCTCGACATTAAAAAAAATGTGGTCCTGTTATGCATGAAGTGATGGTGAATCCTCTGAAATGTTAAATTTTTTTTTTAGATTTTAAACCAGGCCAACACAATTTTGTTATTAAGTGTAAACTGGAGAGATTGAAGTGGTTTTCTGCTAAGTTGAGAGCATTCTGGTTTGACAGCAAATCAAAAGTATTATTCATTTTAAGAAATTGTTTCCTGCACTTGCTGAAGTGAGAAGAATCTGCTGAATTTTGCACTGTAAATTCTGTAAATGTCAGCCGAACACTTGAATTAATGTCTTAGTTTGTTTTGTTGTTTTATTTTTAAATTATGGGAAAGTTTTACTTTAACCAAAAAAGAGAGGCTTTTCTTGTGTTATGAAATGGATACATAGTGCAATATGGTCAGAACGGCGTATGTGCCCTTTGGGCTGTCTAACGCCCTGAGGTGCCACCAGAAGCAGAATCTCGTATTTCTTCCAGAGAATCTCTTAATTGTTCCAGAACAACTAGAAAGAGATTCTTTAACCAGAAAGGATTCAGTTCAGATGTAGGATACTTATCCAGAAGTTTTCGAAATTCCATCATGTATGATGGAATCATCAAAGATTTGATCTTTTCTAACTCTATTGATAGAGTCAACATGCTTCTTTTTTTGTTTTTTTTTGCATTGAATTCTTTTTTTTTAATTATTGTAGATTCTCAAAAATTATTAGAAAAAGAGGAGGACTTGATGAATATTCGTTCGCTGGAACCCGAAGTGAAAATTGTTGTAGACAGGAATCCTATAAAAACGTCTTTCGAGGAATGGGCCCGGATTCGGGTCCACAACCATGGGTTCCAATGCGCGAGATCTTGCATCTTCTTCATCTCTCCCACATTTCTCTTTGTATGAATATTTAACATTGACCAATGAAATTTTTAATGATTGACCGTTCAATGTGAATTTCCATTGAAAATTTCAATGTTTCAATAATGAAATTCTATTCATATTGAAGTAATTTAAAGGAAGTTCAATTAAGTCAAGTTAAAAAGAAAGAAAAATAAAGTAGTATTCCTTTTAGTACTAGTAATTTTACTACTTCATTTTGGATCGACTTCGTTCGCTATGGAATTTCTAACTCTTTTCTTTTTTGAATTATTAGAATTCGAATGACTTCGAAGTACTAGAATCTAAAATGAAGTGTTGAGGTATAAATTTGATGTTCAGAGGGTTCAGGTTTGCTTGATATTGCTTTCAGACTATTTTTTTTTTTTATAAAAAAATAATTTAAAAAGTTAATGTGTGTTTGAATAACAACATTTTCATATTTTTGGAGAAAATTTAAGCAAATTTAATTGCAAACACACAAATAGTGTAAGATGCAAAATCTTGAATTCAGGATCTCAAAGTTGAAGTTCTCAACAAGACTAAATAATATAAAAAATCATAAATATTTATTATATCTGAAAATTTAGGATTAAATTAGAAATATCTAACTTAAATTTTACGATGAATAATTTATTTTTTTCTTATTTATTTATTTGGAGTCACATAAGCTGAACCAAATCGAACGAGTCTATTCATGCTTGCCTTGTTAAAATATTGAGTTCAAAATATCTATCTTATAATGATCGATTCGTTTGATGAATGATTAAGACACATGTTTTTTTTATCAAGCCAAATGTGAGCTTTTCATGAATGATGAGTTTTTTTGATAGTTATATAAGTTGTGATGGTAATGCTTTTATTTTATTTTTATTTATTGTCTCCGTGGACTCTGAAAAATTTCAAGGCCCTGCAAACTATTTTTGTTGAGTTGAGATAGCTTTGAGGGTCAAACTTTCAAGAGGTAGATTGGATTGTATATAAGAAACTGCCTTGAGATTTCATGCTAATTGTGTGAGGACATTTTGATCTAGGGCTTGAGATTTCACATATGCACAAGCCAATAGGATTAATTACCCCTCCCATCTTATTAGAGATCCTACAATAGTAATTGCTTTTATGCTCTACAATCTTACATACTTCTCCTTATTCTTACTCAGTAGACAACTTGTCTCAATCTTGCCAAGGTGAATCATCGTTCTCCCTCCCTAAAATTTTTCATGCCCACATCAAAATCTAGGCAAACACAAGCCCTCACAACATACAACTACCATATATGGAGCTCCCAAGCTATTTACAATCAATGAATTTCAAGGTTCTATCCTATCCAATTTATCCGAAGAGCCACTGCCTCACCTTCCCCCAACTAAGATCACATCCTACAGAAACTCATAGACCAAAATTTGTCAACTGCCTCTATTCCACCATTTTTCCAACCATACCACCTCATGTTTTATCTATAGAATCAAATGTTGCCATCTGAAATACCCTCATCAAAAGATTTCAATAAACCCACAGCTCCAAGGTGATATAACTCAAAAGTGAACTACACCATCACAATAAAGAATTACACAATAACCTAATACATTACCCACTCAAATCCCTTATAGATCAGTTGGTAGGAACATGATACAAGTTGGATACTAAAGATATTATTCTCTACATTCTCAATGACCTTTTCTCTAGTTACCAATCATTCAAAACTGCTACCACGACTAGACTAGAGCCAATTTATCTTGATGATTTATACTCTTTTCTTTATAATGAAGAAATAAACCTACAAAAAAAAAAAAAAAATTCAAACAACCGCCTTCTTTGCCTTATTATCCGACTTTGGTTGCAAAACTAAATCAATTATGACTGTGAAACACACTGTCAATCTCAACGCCATTCAAAGCATAACAACAACGACAAAAATTCCAAATCCTCACATATTTTCCAAATCGGTGGCAAACAATGTGAGTCTGAACTAGTTTGTTGGCATCATATCAACTCATACACTTCAACAAC
The DNA here is from genome assembly GCF_001263595.1 of Phalaenopsis equestris. Classification (NCBI taxonomy): domain Eukaryota; kingdom Viridiplantae; phylum Streptophyta; class Magnoliopsida; order Asparagales; family Orchidaceae; genus Phalaenopsis; species Phalaenopsis equestris. The sequence continues at coordinate 184,949 of NW_018164992.1, read as the reverse complement.
GTCAAACAACACCTCAGCACTCACTGCCAACTCCTCCCCCACAACAAAATATTGGCTTTTTCATACAAGTGCAACCTCCCCTCTCATTTATGATTACTCTCAACTTTAGTAGCCAACAAAATATCATGGTCCTGAATAACTTATCAACTCATACACTTCAACAACGTCAAACAACACCTTAGCACTCACTGCCAACTCCTCCCCCACAACAAAATATTGGCTTTTTCATACAAGTGCAACCTCCCCCCTCATTTATGATTACTCTCAACTTTAGTAGCCAACAAAATATCATGGTCCTGAATAACTTATCATTGGTGATTGAAATTCACTTCCTATCCCAAAGTGGTCGTGGCATACCTATCCCATCTTGTAAGCTTCTTTTATTTAGACTACTTCATGTACCCTCCTTATCACACAACCTTCTTTTTGTCCAATACTTAACTAATGATAACTTGCTCAATTCACTTTATTTCTAATTGTTTTAAAATCAAGGATCAAACATCAAAAAAAATACCACAATTCAGTCAGAGTAGTCTTTATCCAAAGCCACAAATTTAATTATTACAATTCACTATAGTTTCAATTAACTTATGACACCAAAGACTGGAATATTGACACAGTTTAGTAGTCACAACCATATCTCAACAAAACCCAACCCTTCATATTTCACCTTATGCTTCTTCTTCAATGCATGTAGGGTTTCTAAAAGCCATAAATTACTTTTTTCCTATTTCATCTAATTTGTCCAAGCAATTGTTTGCTTTAGTACACTTAGATCTATGGGGCCTTGGCCTGATTCCCTCATCTAATGGCTATAAATAGTTTGTCATTTTCATTGATGTCCATTCTAGATACAGTTGGTTTTGTAGTGGTTACTAAATCAAAAACTACATAAGTTCATTTCAAATCATAAATTAATTATCAATCAATTCCTTAGCAGCATCAAATCTCTATGATCTGATGAAGGATGAGAATACACCTCAAATTAATTCAACATATACCTTCACTCTCATGGTATAATACATAACTTTGCCTGCCGATATAAGCCTGAACAAAATAGTGTTAGCGACGCATGCACCACCACCTCGTAGATACCACTTGCACACTATAGTGTGATGCATATCTCCCATTATCCCTAGGGCTCTATGCCTTATATCCACCATAGTCTACATCATCAACCGACCACCCTTTAAAACTATTGAAATTAAAACTTCCTACTTGTTACAAAAATCTAAAACTAGCTAACAACACTCATTTATGTATATTTGGATACTCTTGTTTTCTCTAGCAAGAACCAACCTCGCTATACAAACTAGCACTGCGTCAACCCACCATGTGTTTCTCCATTATTCTGCAATGGTTAAAGGATACTACTTCCTTGATCTTTCTGCAAACAAATTAATCATTTTTAGACATGCTGTATTTCACAAAAATCAATATCCATATTTCTCATTACAAAAAATCACCACAAGAAACAAACATCACCCATCCCTCCCTTAATTTTGGTTCCAACTTCTGATACCACCCTTCAACTTGCACATTCGTCAACTTAACCATCTCACCAATTGCCATCCCCAATCCAACCTAACACAAATACCTCCACGTCTAATCTCTTACCAACCTCACAAAACTCTTCTCTCTCCTATTACCCACACAACATGCACCACCCTCTCATACATTTCACCTTATGACCGACTATTCTTAGACAGAAACCTAAATGTAGAAACAACTTAAATCTCACTTATCATCTAATCACCTACCCAACAAACTTCACTCAATCTTTTAAAGACATTCGACGGAGATAGGCTATGTCCAATGTGTTTACGGAACTTAACAATAAGGAATCTGAGATCTTGTTAAACCCCCACCAAATCAATCCATCTTGGGGTGCAAATGGACATTCAAAACTAAATTCACCCCAATGGATCCAAAGCTCATCACAAATCTTGTTTGGTCACTTAGGGGTATCCACACGAATGACAAATTATGAGGAAACATTCGGTCTAGTTTCCACGATGCCTATAATTCATGATTTTCTCATGGTGACTCTCCAATTTGACTGGCAAGTAAAACAGATCGATGTTTCCATTGTCGTTCTTCATGGCACAAGCCTAGACAATATATTTTACATGACATAATCTCTAGAATTTCTAGACACACCACCTCAATTACATATGTCGAATGAAAATCATCTATGAACTTAAGCATGCTCCAAGGCTGTGATTCCCCACTTTCTTTGGATATATCATAGAACAAGCTTTATTCTCTGCTCAACGACCTCTTATTACTCATATACACCTCTACCTATCAACACATCTATCCTTAAGGAGATAATACTAGTTTCATCCAACAATTCATCCAAAAATTTCATTATCATTTTAGTCTAGAAGTGGGTCCTATCTCCACCTTCCTTGGCCATCAATGAATTTGTGTGGCGATCAACGACATTGATTGGAGGTCCATCATTGATTACTGCTTTCTCATTAGGCACATACCCATTCTCTAGAGAGTTTTGACACAAAAGACTGATGTTTGGCCCTCAACATAAGTTGAATACCGCACGCATGCTAGCAACTAGCCAACCACAACCACAGAGATCGTGTTGCTTCATTGTCTCATACAAAATCTCAAACTACCCTTGGCTCCCACAACACCTCCACAATCACTATAGCCTACAATACTATCTTCCATTTCATGCAGGACCACATTGTGCTGAAAACCCTTCTACCCTGTCATTTGACCACACAAGATCAAATAATAGATACACTCACTACAACGCCTATCTACATCCATATTTTGCAAGTTAAGGGATAAACTTAAGATTTATCTTCTTGAATCCTAAGTTTGAACGGAGGGGGAGGGGTAAGGGGGTGTGCAAACAACATTTATACACATAACAAACAATACGAGAAGCAATCATCCCCTACTGTCCTTCTGTCCTTAGCAATAACTACCTCAATAAAGTATAACCATACATTACAATATATTCCCATATACCAAATGATATATATACTACAAATCAATAACTATTCTACATATACATAAATGAACACTATTCAATCTACATCTTTATCTTTTATGGTCTATTCCTTCTTTAATGCATTCAAACTTCTATTCTGAACAAGTTCCCAGAAATAAACAAATGCCTCATTCGCTCATGCAATATCCTATTTAATTCTTTTTTGGTGTATTATGTAGGGCCCCTAACAACATAAACACACATAACAAATAATAAGAGAAGTGGTCCCTCACTCTCCTTGTGCTTTTAGCAATAATTACCTCAATACATCACAACCACACATCACAATATATTCCCATATAACAAATGATACATATACAACATATCTATAACTATTCCACATATACATAAATGAATACTATTCAATTTACATCGTTATCTTTCTAGTCTATTTTTTCTATAATCTATTTAAACATCTATTCTGTACGGGTTCCAGCAAAATAATATTATATCTCTCATGCAACATCATATTTATTTCTTTTTTTGAGTACATTAAGTAGGGCGACCCTAACAACATATATACACATAACAAACAATACGAGAAGTGGTTGTCCCTTATTGTCCTTAGCAATAATTACCTTAATAAATCACAACCACATACACAATATGTACTCATATACCAAATGATATATTCAAAACAAATCTATAACTATTCCACATATACATAAATGAATACTATTCAATTTACATCTTTTTTGGTCTATTCCTTCTATAATCTATTCAAACTCTACTCTGAACAAGTTCCAGAAATAAAGTCACAAAATAATGTTTCATTCGCTCATGCAATATCATATTAATTTCTTTTCTTGTACATTAATTAGTAATTAAAAAAATATTAATTAGTACAGAATCCATGCATCAGCACTACAAGCTATTTCCCGCTTCTAATTTTTCAAATCCATAAAAGTACAGATTCCTATCATCAACGGTAACTTTATACTTCCTTGCTCTCATTCATCCCATTTGAATGAATATTGTCCTTTACAAGAAAATAACATAATTCCTCTACAATGCCATAGCTGTTTTCCAAAGCAGGAAGGTGAGCAATTCCTTCATGAGAGGCTTAACAATCTCCTCAACTTCTTCTGGAAGAAACAAAGCAAAGCATATGTGTGCTCATTGCTGAGGTAAATTGCATTCCTAAATTTCTAACATACATGAAACAACAGGTATGGCTGTGAAGGTTAATGAGGAAGACTTTCGTATGTAAAAGTGCCGTCGAAGCAGTCGAAGAGGGTGGAGTCGGTGCCTTGCGAGTTACGATGACATAGTTAGTCATATGTGTGCGAACAGTGTCGTAGTGTGAGTTAAGATTTGTGTGCTCCAGTGACATAGTGGTCGAGGGTGTAGTTTCCCATCATGAGATGACGGTTTTGAATTGTGCCTATTATCTTCTCGACTCAGCTGTCCTGCAAGAGAAGAAAGTGGGAGTTAAGATTTTACTTGGGAATTGAGAAAAAATAATGCTTATTTCATAGGATTTAACTAATCAAAAAGCACATAAAAGTTATACATTTTACACAAAAAATAGATTATTAAAGGATGGGAGAATATTGGTTTTGGATTTGTTCAACACTTTCTTTCTGTTTTGCTTTTAAGACCACCATTATAGGGTCTGTTTGGGGCAGCTTATTTGATGTGGTGGCATTTTGCAAACTTGTAAGGAACCTGTTATCCTACATTTTTTAAAAAAGAGAAAATTTATAACATCCTTCGACATTTTTATAGCCACTTTTTAAAAGCCATCAGCTATCCCAAACATATCTTCAATTTCCAACTAGGGTTTAAGAAAATATTACATGGAGATATCAAATGATTGTCCATGATTTATATATTCAAGTTTTTGATTTGAAAATGAGCTCCTCACAACACACTTTAATATAATTTAGTAGAACATATTCGCCTTGTCTGCAGCTGTAGAGGCAAACCTGTAACTGCTGTCATATAAAAAAAAAAACCAATAAATTTTAAAAATTGTCTTAATTTATAGGGAAATGTACATAAACACCATGCAATTCTTATGTATTTTCATATATATAACACCTAAAGTTTGGTTTTTTACATTTATAGCTCTTTGGTGGTATAAAATTATGCATGAAAATGTATATTTCTCTTTCAAAAATAGTAATATTTTTTATGTAACAGTAAAGATAAAAGTGCTACGTATGTACATACATGGGAATCATGTGGTATGTATGTAAATACCCCTAGCTTTTCATAAGCACATGCAACTCTTTTTTAATTGCTGTGCTGCAAAACAAGAATAAGACATACAGAATAGAAGTGTTTGTATTATCAATTAAAAAAAAAGCCAATTTTAAATATAATTAACTAAGAAAACATTTTATTCATTTGGTAATAATTAAATATTGAGAAGTAAAGCAAATAGGTGTAATAGCTGAACTTAATGATTTGGTAGTATGATTGGTTTGTTATAAGATAAAATATTATGTCCGGACGTCTAATTACAGGTGGTCACACCATCATAATTGGACAAACGGACACACAACATCCAGACGTAATATTTTTTGTATCGTATAGATTTTTGACTTCTACAATTTTTTTACTATGTTCTGATTCACTCTGATTATTTGAAATTAAAGGATATCCACAAATAGATAAGTAGAGTGGCAATTCATACACCCCTAAGTATGGAAACTTGCTCATCCATAATAGTCAATGAACCACCACCAAAAGAAAACTTGCCCACCCATTACATTGAGAAAATACTCACCCAAAATAAATGAAATATCTAACTATTTTGTCCGAGCACCCTTCAAAGACCTTTCATGTTTAAGCCTTTTATGGAAAAAAAAGTAAATAATTTGACTATTTCTTAAACATCTAACTATATAGTCCAAATATCCTTCAAAGATCTTCCATGTTTAAGCCTTTTATAGCATAGAAAGTAAATTATTTGACTATTTCTTATACGATTAGCCATAAATATGTTCTCCCAAAATAATTGAAATATCTAACTATTTTGTCCGGACATCGTACAGAGACCTTCCATGTTTAAGCTTGTTATAGCATAGAAAGTAAACTATTTGACTATTTCTTAAACGACTAGCCATAAACATTCATACATTCAATCAATAAAATGAACTAAAACTTTCTTTAGAATAAACTAATTATACATAGAATCCAAATTATTTATATGATTCACCAAAGTTTCTTTTAATAAACTTATTAAGATCTTGTAATTGAAATTTTGGGGCTTGTTTATAGTGAATAGAGAGAAATTTAAACCTAATTCTTGGCTTTTAGATAAAGCATTTCAAGTGTCTTTGAAATTTGAGAATCCTATTGCAAATTTCTTTCAAGCAGTCAATTCTTAACCACTGTTTTCAAACCCCAATAAAGATTAGTTTGGCTTTAAAAGCATAATGGGCAAAGTGAATCGATGCTTTAATTAGCTAAAATACATATAACTAATATATTGGGTATAAAGAGTAAAAAATGTGGTTGCAGTATAGTAATTTCTAATGTCTGAATAATTTTATTATTAATATATAAAGTTAAAATATTAGATATTGTAAAATAAAAAAAAGAAAATATAATTAAAATATTAGGAAACCATCCTGTATCGTTTAAAAAAAAAGATATAGATAAAAAATAAAGTAAAATTTTGAGTAAATGTGAATCCAAACTAAAGCTCAGCAATGATAGTGTGATACTTGCAAAATTGAACTTGATCTTGGCTTCTTAGAGCGTGTCAAATGCGTGCACTGCATCAAATTCATACTACGATGTCGAATGCTTTTGCATTTGCATGGAATGCCTCGTTTTCTTGCTTGAAACACACTGTTCGCGCGCAATAGCCACGCTACAGCAATGCGAAACTGAACGCATGCCTATACGTCGAGTCGCGTGCGAAGCACACATTTAAAAACAACATTCTTAACTCATTATTTTTAACTTTTCTTTGTAAAATTTAAGAGCAAGCATTTAATAGCCATAAATATAGATCAATTTCAACTATTCTCTTAATAGAACACTAGATGTTCAAGCGAAGCACAAACCACAACTCTTATATAATATATTTGTTGACTAAGATGAACATCATGATAGGATTTATTAGAAGTTGACATCCTCACATTTATCATTTGATGAGTAAAGCACACAAATTGGTCTCCAATTGATGAAGTTTCACTTGGGAAGTTACTATGAAATTAATATTCATCCAAGTAAAACTTAATCAAAATCATCAACATTCTTCATTGCACATTAAATCAGATTATTATAGGAGATCATTGAAAACAATTTATAAGTTATATAAGTTGATAAATGAATAGATAGGGGCAAATAAGGTTCATGATGACAATATAAATTATAACGTTTAATGCAACGATCATACATATGATGTTTATGGCAAACAACCAATAATTTTTTATAAAATTATTAAATTTGTGAAATAAAATTTTTAATATTTGACTGAGATTATCTATAAATAATGAGGTTTTTGGACAAAACACTTTCATGTCTAAAATGCTTCAAAAAAAACTTAAGAGCAAACATTTGGTGAGAGCCTTAAAGATGGATGTACTGCAAAATTTTCATTTTTGTGTTTTATCTTTCATCACCAAAACATTGTAAAAAAACCAATTTTGATTTTTTTTCTACGCTTATCAATTCGAATTAGATTTCCTTAATCTTGGAAGGCATTTTAGGTTACTTGTTAACAAGTTGGGTTGAACTTTTTGGGAAAAGAGAATATGCTTGTGATAGTTTATTTGTTGGTACACGAGGAGGAGGGAATTGGTATGAAATCCTAATAAGGTGGAAAATAAGGCATGTGACTGGTTCATTTAAGTGTCGATCCATATAAAATATCGGTGTTCATTTTTCTTTACAATCTACACTTATGATTATGATTGCATCTATTTATTAACTATAGTTCAACTTTTCAAATACTTTGAGTATCACTCTAATTTTAAATTTGATTTTAATTGTATTTTGAGATTGACATGATTTGGTTGAATGAATATTGAACCCATTTAAAATGTAACAAAATATGACCATACACATAATAGGAAAATTTGATGATATTGGAGAATTCTTGCATTTAAAAGTTCTATAAAAAAACATTAAAAAATTAACCATATCAACAAGTGTTTTGATATAATTCAAATTTTAACACCAATTACTTGTTATCAATTCAGTTGATTTACCATGGCCTCTCAATTAAATTAATACTATCAACCCCAGTAAAGTTGCACCCTTTGAAATTTGCATGAAAAGAACCTTCTAATAAGGAAATGCATCATACCTGGTTGTATGTTTTAGAAGGCATAAGTCTGTTAGTTTTAATATTATTTATATAAGATATATTTTTATAAAATATATATGAATCTATGTAATCAAAAGAGTTTCAAATGGAATTTCTAGAGCAAATATCGCACACTATTTGACTTCATGCACTTTCTCAAGACCATGGTGTAAAGAGTTTGCTCACAGAGCTGCAGTGCATGTTGTCTTATATTACTGACATGTATGAAAATAATAATCCCATTCTCTTATACATCAACCAATATGCTATCACTATTAATGGAAATATAAAGGAGAGAGTGAAGTGCAAAGTAACTGTGGCTGCAAGGAAAACATCGTAGAAGAACTTCTCTGAATTGCGACAGCCAACTTCTTCGCACATGTCGCAACTCAACAATTTCTTGCAGATAAAACAAATGAAAGATTCAATGAAAGCCTGCAATTCCTCAACAAAAGTAATTAACTGCTCTGAATTGTTCCCCGCAGTTATCAGTACTGAAGGAATGAGCATGAGTTTTGATTCGGGGAACAGAAGTAATTGTGAGATCCAAACATTTTTGAGTGTTTATATGTGGAAAGAAGACGGAGAAATCGGGTGCTGGTTGTTACAAAGGTTCGGAGTGCTTTTCATGTAAATATAACGGTTTATGTGTGAAATATGTAATTATGAGCGTTTAGAGTGCTATATATATATGTAAATCCCCTCTTTTTTTAAATTGGGTATAGTTAGGCTATCTTTGAACCGACCAGACTAAGAAACTCTTGAATTGGTAATTGATTAAGCTCTAGAAATAAACCAACAAAATAACTCACCCAATACAAGGTCAGAGTTATTTCAGAATAGAATACAAAGATAGATCGATATGACTAGACGACGACGCAAAAGTAGGACGAAAATCCCCACACTACACCCCTCTTCTCCAGCTTCTTATGATGATCGAAAATTGTGACATGTTTTACATATGCTAAATTTAATTTCATGTTTAATACTCATTTTTCTGATATTGCACTTTAATGAAAATTATTTTCATGCCTTTGGATGGTGGTATGATAGGAGAAGAAACTAGATCGAATTGGATCGAAATGTGAGCGAAACGGAGCAGATTGGGCTAAGGAGAAGATTCTTGATATGGCGCCTAAGCGACAATATACAAAAAAGCCGGCGCCTAAGCGTTGTATCCGAGCGCCCAGGCACCAGCTCATTCTGAGGAACAAATAGAGCCATTAGCGCCTAGGCGCCACAGTTGGGCACCTAGGCATGAGAACTGCCAAGAGTAGTTATCCTACGGCTTTAAACATGAAAAGATGGATTTTTCAAGGGAGAGGCATTGCAGACAAAAAATGAGGCTTTTGGGGAATTCGTCCAAGAGTTAGAGTGCAGAGAATTGAGGGAAGAAGTGAGAGATTTTACTTCAATTTTCCTATTTTTACTTAGAATTGCGTGATAGGAGTAAGAAATTATTGTCAAATTGCATGGAAAACACTGTTTGGAGGATCTTTTCTTCATTTCTCAGGAAAGGAGACGAGTTCTTGTACTTAATTCTTTTGTATTAAAGTATTACTTAGAAATTTGTTGTGCTTTAACATAATATGTTGAGTATTGTAGCTTTCTCAATGAAATCTAAGTTTTTTTCTTATTTCCTTTCCTTTGTAGGGTTCAATTCAAAGTAGAATCATGTAACTTTATTCATTGTGATGGTAAATTACTTCATGCTTCATTTACTTATGAAATTTGGCCAATTTAAAGGTTAAAATACATTGTGCAAACATAATGACCCAGGAGAGCTATGCTAGCGATTACCACACTTATCTTTAGGATAAAAGAAAAGTAGTCCTGGGGTGAGTGCAAATAGATAAAGAGAGGATTTTATTGGGTAAAAATTGATGATTTTATGGTGACAGACTAACATCTTAATCAATTTGATCCAGAGTTTAAGAACTTAAGGCTAGGTTAGCCAAATTGAAGGCACTAGTGGGTAATCCAAGATGACAAATTAGAACATGCCCAGCATAACCACGGATTTGAGGTTTTAACACTGGGTTATCCAAATATCTTTATACACTTGGAAATGGTAAAGATTGTAGATGCTGCTCCTATTTGTCACAAATTTCTAAATAGGGATTCTAGTTTGATTGAACCTACACTGGCTACTAGTTTCATTACAAAGAAGGGAACCTCTAATTATCTTGAAGTTTCACCTTACTTTAACCTAGTGTTTAATTTGAACTTACCTTAGTTTACTTAGTTACATAGTTAACTTAGAAATTTAGTATAAGTTTAGTGACATCATTAGTTCACTTTAAATCAAATTTAATTCCGGGCTAAGTCTAATTACAGTAGATTAGAACTTTTCCTAAGGCTTGCTAGTTAACATTTTTCCTCGTAGGATCGATAATCGGGACTCCATTAGAGCCTTATATTGCTTGAACGATATGTACACTTTTGTAAACAAAAACCTAGTGCGTATAGTGCTTACTTGTGGAGAACTTTACAGTTAATTTTGACTTAAAAAAAGTTTAGTTGAACCTATTCAACTTAGATTTGGAAAATCTTATTGTATTTTTTTTATGCTTGTGTTAAAAAATAATTTAAAAATACTAAAAATTAAATATATATTTTTGAGTGTTTTATGTGTTAAACATTTTAGTATAATTAAAATTATTAATATAGTGTCTTTAGTGGAACCTATTAAACATTATTTACTTATTGAACATTTTAAGTGTGTATGTGTAGTGCAAGAATATTACAACTAATGCCTTACGATTTCGAATTCGAAAAAATAATTAGAGAAATAAGAAAATAAAAAGGATCTTAACAACAAACAGAAGAAATGACAAACACTTCACATAAGAACTTAGATAATCAAACTGTTGAAAATGAACCTCATCACGTACAAAAACCATTAAGGGATTATGCTAATCCTACGACAAATAGAATTTATCTTAGTATACAAATCCCAATCGTAGAAGCTAACACATTTGAATTGATATCTGCTATCATTCAAATGATATAGAATAACTAGTTTGCGGGAATTCATCTGAAGATCCTAATTTACATTTAGCAAGTTTTCTAGAACTGTGCGCCACAATTAAGTATAATCATATCTCAAACGACGCTGTTAAACTTAAGTTTTTCCCTTTTTCTAGAGAAATAAAGCTAAGATGTGGTTGTACTTTTTAACACCTGAATCTATCAGAACTTGGGGTGACTTAGCTCAGAAATTTCTAACTAAAAAGTAATTTCCGACTTCAAAAACTGCAAAAATTAGAGTCGATATTATCTCATTTTCCAGTATTAAGATGAATCAATCTACGAAGCATGAGAATGATTTAAAGAACCTCTGAGGAAGTATCCATATCATGTTTTGCATGACTGGTTAATTAATCAAACATATTATAATGGATTAGTAGTATCCTTGAGATCTGTCATTGACGTTGCTAATAGTGGTTCATTGATGTCAAAACTATGTGATGAAAGATATTCTTTAATCGAAGAGATAGATACTAACAACTTTCAATGACCTCTGAAAGAATAAACCTTAGAAAAGTGGTCAATGTTCACGACACAGTGTGATTTAAAATCTGGCTTTTCAAGTTGCAGCAATATCTAGGAAGCTAGACTAATTCATAATCAACTTGTCTCAAACACCTCCCGTGATTGAGAAAAATTCATTAGGACAAATGATTGATTCACATTCATCATCATTGGAGACTTTAAATGCTTTTAACAATAGACCAAATAACCCGTATTCTAACTATATAACTCAGGTTGGAAGATCCACCCTAACTTCAACTGGAATAGTAATTATAGTGGCGGAAACTACCAATGGGGAAACAATCAAGCTAACCCTGTAGGAATTTGGAAAAACTAGGTTAGTACTAATTATAGTACCTTCTTATCTTCTTACATTGCGATTCATAAGGATTTTTTACCTAAAAACGTTGGATTTTTTCTTCTCTGGGTAAGATCTACTTTTTGTTTTTACTGCATTATTGTTTCCTTTATGTTGTAGTTCATATATATGTCTGCTAGTGTGATAGAGTGGTCTTTTACTTAGCAATTTTTCATGGTATAACATGTTTAATTAAGATTTACTTACTGCTACATACTTGCCTTTGATGTTTATACATGTATACTTTCATGTTTAAAAGTTTTGATAGAAACTAATTTAGAAAAATTTTCTTCCTGCCTGCATTTCTATATTATATGTTTTAAATTACTAAAAATTTAAGTTTCGGGGAGGTAGAAAAACTTTTAAAAACTAGACTTCATTTGTCCTCGGTAGACTGCTTTTAAATAATATTTTGAAATGACTTATGATGTGTGATGTTATTATAGTAAACTTAAGTAATTTTTTTTTTTTTAATAAGGGGTAGTTCTAGAGTTAAGATATTTGGTATAAGCGAATAGGGATATGTTTTTACTATTTATAGTAGAAAAAATTATAATTTTGAAATACTATGAACCTTAGATTTACTCTTAAAAAAGTATTGAGACTTTATAAAAAATCATTTTTAAAACTAATACACATTATCAAGTAAAGAAACATACAAAATTTTTAATTTTAAGAAAATGATAGTGAAATTCAAAATCATTAAAGATTATCTAAATATAATAATCCTCACATAAAAGAGTAAGGGATAAAAAGATCCTGAAAGAAAAAAAAAAGAGAAAATATATATTAAATGTGGGGAGAAGATGACTAATTGAAAATTGACTTCACTTGAATTATCTTGATGAAAGAAACCTAATTACACTTATAATCTTATTATCAATTTTAAATGTATTAGTCAAATCTTTATTAATAGAGTACTCATATAATTTTATCTTTTAATTCTTCTAGGAAATCTAAGTCTAAGAAATTACAAATTTTTTTGAAATGAATTTAAAATCAGAATTCTTAGCTTAATTACTAAATATTTTTATACCCTAGTTATAGCCTGAGTTACTGAAAATTTTTCTAAAGTTACACTATCACAATTATAGGGTAAAACTATAGGTATCTTTAATGAAAACCACTATCATAAGTTAAAGCATTTGGTTTACAAAATAGAAAACTTACTTTAGGATAAGTAACAATGAAGTTTGGGGACTTTAGATATGTTCTAAATATGCTAAATTTACTTTCATGTTTAATACACATATTTTATGATATTACACTTTAATGGAATGTATTTTCATATTTTTGGATGCAAGTATAACAGGAGAAAACCAGATCAAATCGGATCGCAAACTAAGCGGAATAAAACAAATTGGGCTAAGGAGAAGATTCCTGATATGACAACTAAACGTCAAATCCTGGCGCCTAAGCGCCAACATACATAGAGACCGACACCTAAGCGTTGTATCCTGACGCCCAGACACTACTTCATTCTGCGGAGCAAATAGAGTCATTGACGCCTAGGCGCCAGAACTGCCAAGTGTAGTTATCCCGATTTTAAGCACGACAAGATGGATTTTTAAGGGTGAGGTATTGCAAACAATAAGTGAGGCCTTTGGGAAATTCATCTAAGTGTTAGAGTGCAAGAAGTGAGAGATTTTCCTTTGATTTTCCTATTTTACTTAGAATTGTGTGAGAGGTGTAAGGAATTATTGTGATATTGCAAGGAGAACACTGTTTGGAGGATATTTTCTTCATTTCTCATGAAAGGAGATAAGTTCTTGTACTTTATTTCTTTGTATTAAAGTTTTATTTGGAAATTTGTTGTGTTTTTAATATAATATGTTGAGTAGTAGTTTTCTCCATGAAATTTGAGTAGTTTTCATACATCATTTCTTTTGTAATGGATTAGCAACATGTGTACGGTTTAATTCTAAGTAGTAGTTTAGTGACATCATTAGTTCACTTAAAACCAAACTTAATTTCGGCCTAAGTCTAAGTTACAGTAGACTAGAACTTAATTTCGGCCTTAAGTCTAATTTGTTGACCTCATTTTTGAGGTCATTACATTTTCCTAGGACCTAGCTTTAGAAATTCCTATTGCCATCTTAGAAAACTAGAATTGAGACCAACCATTTTAGAAATTCCAAAACACTTCCTATTTTTCCAGTGATGTCTAACATTTATGGCCCAAAAACATCGTCTTATGTACGAGCATGTTAATAACTATTATGTGAAGACTCATGAAAAAGTTTCCAGTAGGACTTCAAGCCTTAGGGAAACCTCCTCATTACTTTATCATCATATACTTACATCAAATGCACAAAATCCACTAAATTGCACGAAGACGGTCTTCAATTGAACCTAAAGGACGGGTGAAAATACAAATTACTCCGGATGAGCTCCGACGACAAAAATGGACTGCGCCAACGTGTCCGGGATACCAATTTTGGTAGGAAAAGACATCCATATTGCTATATTTTCGACACGAGAAAATTGGCATGCAAATCAATGAATTCATCAAAATAACCTCGGACGGTGAAACGGACCACGCCAGCGCGCCCGGAACGTCAGAATTACTTAAAAAATGCTACCAATTTTGTTATGTTTTGATGCATGGATAAAACACAAATTAAGTTTTTATTTTTCAAAATATTAAATATTTTGTTTTATATAAATATCCTTAAATTATAATTATATTAAACCTAAATCCTATTTACACCTCTACCCTTGCTTAAACCCTCTGACTCGACTCCCTCTCCTCTGTGTGCCCTAGATCCACGATGGATCCACGTGGCTCTCCTTGCCGTTCTTGCTCGCGGCTCAGCTCCTCGAGCTTCCCTTTGGCTTTTCGGCTCTCCAATCGCAAGGAGATGAGCTGGTTGACGCTTCTCCTCCTCGAGGCTGTACGCTCTCCTCTTTATTGTGTCGATTCCGTCCCTCTTGTTCTATTAGGCCATGGAATAGTGGTTGGTGGCTTCTCCTCTTCTCTTCTCTGCCTATAAAACGTTTTCCTAGTCTACTGTGTTGGGTTGTTGAAATTTTTAAGAGAGATTGGAAGGGTGTGCTTCTTCTGTCTTTCTCCTTGACTAAAAAAAAGGAAGAAAAAGAGAGTTTCTTTTGAGAGGGGGGAGATTTTGGAAGAACTTGGTGTTTTCGGTCTCTATTCTTCGTTGTTAAGAAAGTTGGCTCTTTCTGTGTTCCTGTTCGAGAGGAGATCTTCCCCTCTGTTGTTCGAGGGTCTCAAGGCTTGGATTTGTCAAACCGTGAGCTGGAAATCGTGGAAGTATTTGTAGGATATTGTTGGAGTGGTTTTCTCGAATCTACCTTATTTTCTCTTTGCTTTAAGTTTGCATAAAAAAAGAGGTATTTTTATCCTCCTCTATTTTGCATTATTTCGGATGACATAAAGTATGGAAGCTTATTTTGAAGTTTAAGCATGAATATTTGCTTAGGGTGGTGAGAAATGAAGCATGTATATATGGATCACCTCTACTTTACCTCTACTTGAAACATTTGAAGGCATGGTTAGAGTAGTCTAGAACTACATTTTGAGTAGTCTGCTTCTATTGCTGCCCCTTGCTAGAATGCATGCTGGAAATTGTTTTATGAGATGGAAAAATATATTCGGAGGCTCACTCTAGCTTCTATTGGCTAGAATGCATGTTGGACATGTTGGAAATTGTTTTATGAGATGGAAAAATGTATTTGGGGGCTCACTCTTGCTTCTCTTGCTGCCCCTTGCTGGAATACATGTTGGAAATCATTTCATGAGTTAAAAAAAATATGTTTGGGGCTCATTTTATGTTCCCCTTGCTACCCCCCTTGTTCGAATACTTGTTGGGATGAAATTATCGAAACTTTTATTATTAATATTCATGCTTACAATAAATGCTGAAAAATATGTTCTCCTTTGGCCCATTTGGTGGTCTTGGCCTTGATTTTTTCTCTTCGGGATTGAATTGGAAACATCTTCCAGTTTAGCCCCATGTATTGGACTCAGTTTGCCCTTTTCTTGGGCTCGGTTGTGACTTTATGGAATCTGATTTTTATGACCCTGTTTTAGCTCATTTATTGAGGTCGAATTTAGCTTCTTTTTGGATTAAATGTTGACTTGAAATGCTTTCACTTGTTTTGCCTCTTTACTGAGCTCGGGTTAGCCTCTATGCTGCTTGATTTTGCCCTTTTTGCTGGGCTCAGTTTTAGCTTTCTTCTAGGCTGAATTAAGTTGAAAGTTTTATGTTAATTTTTAGCCCATTTGGTGGGCTTGGTTTGAGCTCTTTTTGAAATCAAATTTATGCTTGGAATACTTCTCTGTTTTGCTCCCTCTGGCTGGATCGGTTTGCCCCTTGTGCTGGGCTCGGCTGTCCCCTTTTCTTGGGCTCGGTTTGGGCTCCTTTTGATGATTTATGTTAGCTGGAATCCTTTACTGTTTGGATCATTTCTTAGATTTGGTTTGCCCCTTTGTGCTGGGTTCAGGTTGCCCTTTTGCTAGGCTCGGTTTGGGTTCTTCTCTGTTGATTTATGTTGGCTTACTAATTGGTCTATCCTTTGAGCTCGGTTTGACACTTTTTTTGGGCTTGATTTGGATAATTTGTGGACGCTTGTCCATTCATTCTTTTATGTATAATAATATAATGGTAATACCCATGGGGTTCTCCTCTTTTTCTTTGAGGCTAATTTGGTAAGGTTGGCTGTTGTCTCTGGCCTTGCGCATTTCTTGGTGCTGCTGCCTTTGGATCTCTCTTTTTGGCCCTTACCCGTGATTCTATGCTGCCTTTGGGCCTCTCTTTTTGGCCCTTATCCGTGAGTCTATGCTGCCTTTGGGTCTCTCTTTTTGGTCCTTACCCGTGAGTCTATGCCGCCTTTGGGTCTCTCTTTTTGGCCCTTACCCGTGGGTTTATGCTGCTTTTGGGTCTCTCCTCTTCTTGTTGCTTTATCTGTGAGTCCTCCTCTCTTTTGGCTTATACCCGTCAGCTGGAATTGGAGCTTGGTTGTGATTTCTATTGCCTTGGTCATGGATATTTACAAAAATAATTTCATTCTAGGGAGATGTAAAAGAAAAGGGAAAAGAGCTTGTGATTAAAGTTGGAATTGGTATTGACATAGCTTTTTGGAGATAAAAAATAAAGAGAAGGGCTATTCTTTATGGATTAGTCTTTCTTGTTTTATGACATATGAAGTTTTCTTGAAAGATTATTTTAATAAATTATGAATTTGATATAAATTGAATTCATATGGGGTTTGTGAATTCATAAGATTGCTATTTGAAAAGGTTACCCTTCTCAGAATAATCCATTTATGAAACGTGAGAACATGAAATCCTTCTTGGATTGATTCAGGGATCTAGAGACCTTATTTAATAAGATTTTAAGATTTAAGTTACCTTTTGAGGCTTTTAAATCCCTGTTTGAGATTGATTCATTTTTTTAACTAGTTTTAAACGTTTTTAGACGAGTGCATTCCCAATTCTGTTTTAAGCTTTACTGATTTGACTTGGTTTTAAAAATGGATTGGTCTCCCTTTTTTTTGTTTTATTTTCTTTTTTTAACAATCAAGTTAAAAATGAGAATTTTCGATTTAAGAAATGATTCATGGTCTTAAGAATATATGAGGGAAAGAGGGAAAGAGAAAGGGAGAGAAGATTAAAAATGAAATTCGGTTCTTTGAGATGATAAAATCTAAGGAGAAGATATGATAACAAATTATTCACCATTCCGTTTACATAAGAAAGATAAAATCGTAAATTGGAAGAATATTTGGGGGTTAGAAGAAAGTGAGAGTTTAGATAACAATTAGAGACATGGATTGAAAGATTAGTAGACCTGCACTTAAGTCCCTTAAGCTTTGAATAAATTTAAATCCAATTGCTCTAATTAGAATTGAAGCACACTTCACAAACCTTTTGCCAAAACTATAGGTTTGCCCCTTAAGTTTTAGGAGTCTGATAGCGAGCTAAGCTTGATCTAAAGATATTCGGGGGTTAGTTGAAGGACACTTAATTGAAATTAGAAACTTTAGAACACTTCAGACCCAAATTAAAATGTAGGCTTCCTAGATCTTAGGAGCACACCTTGAAAGAGTTCATCCTTCTAATGTTCAAATAATCCTAAGAAGCCAGACATCTGACCCCAATTCATGAGATAATTAGGACACTAGACACGAGGGTGCACTAAATTGTGATTCATGACTGATTTAACTAAATCAAATAATGAAATTCTTGCCTTAACATGACCAAAACTGAAACCCAATGTTCCGGGATTTGAGCTTGAGTCTTACACTCAGATCTTTCTGGCAATTGAGAGCATTCCCAATATCACATATAAATCTTCTATTCTTGGTCTTTTATATGTGATATTGCATTTTATTTTATTTGTTTGTTTTGTGATATTGCATTTTATTTTATTTGTTTGTCTTTTTCCTACGATTTACCTGTTTTTCTTAAGCTTTTTTTAGGTTATACTTTCTCTTTTTACACAACGCATAATAGCTAAACTTAAAAAAGCAACGAACCTCCCAAGTGTACAGGTTTAATTTATATTATAATATTTTACTTCACAACAGGTTATATTGTTCTCATAGCCTGTTATACTATTTTCCTAGCATGTTATACTGTAAGCATTTTCCTAGCATGTTATACTGTATTTTCTTTCTACTGTACACTATACTGTTATTTTCTTTTATATTACATGTTTAGTTATTTTGATACACACTATGTCTTAGTTTGGGAAAACCTAGTGGTTAGGTGCATCTTTAAAACTAAAACTAAACCAGGAGGTGCTACTATGAAGGGCTTGGAGCGAACATCATGGGCAGCACGACGAGGAACAACTTCAAGGTGGATCTGCAACAACAAAATATCAAAACACATCCCATAAACATCTTCACATCACCTATCACTTCATTTAGTTTAAATAACAACCCATAGGATCACCCTTTAGGCTTTTTACACAACTCTGTTGTGCAATTATAAGTCCAAACACTTTAGGATTCCGAGGTTACTATGCGTTACGGTGTAATCCTCCAATCTTTTTAGGCTATTTGCACAATCTGATATTGTGTCAACATAAGTCCTAAATCATAAATAATTTGCAGGATTGAAATGTTAAATTACATCATTTCAAAGGCATAAAGCCAAACAATAGGATAGTTGAGAGTTCACCGCGGTTTTCCCCGGATTTGTGATATCCCTTGTTTTTTTCCCTTTGGATTCCTAAAATAATTGTTCCTATTTTGAGTCATTCCCATTTGATTTTCCCATGTCCAATCGTGAAAACCTAAACTTTAAAATCTTGAAGGCAAAACCACCTGATCTTAATCAAGAGTTTTCTTAAGTGACCCCCAGCCATGTAATCTCTGTAGGGAACCTGAAACCCAGATATTTATGTTAGGTAAGGGAACTTGTTGACCTTTTTATAAAATATTTCGCAGACCAAAATGAATGTCACAAACTCTTTAGTCTAGGTGATTGAATCCTTATTACAAGTGATATATTTATTTCTTTGGGATAAGTGTATTACTTGCAATATTGTATTTAATCATCTAAACTATTTAAAATGTGAGACTCGTTTGGTCTCAACTATTTTAAAAATTAAAATTTTACTTTTAAAAATAAAATAAAGGGTTGTATTCATATTTAAATTATTTTAAACATCACAAAATCATCACTTTTTCAAATCACGAAGTTAAAAATGGCCGACAAACATGCGTACGGTTCAATTCTAAGTAGTAGTTTAGTGACATCATTAGTTCACTTTAAACCAAACTTAATTTCGGCCTAAGTCTAATTACAGTAGACAAGAAGTTTTCTTTAAGGCTTTCTAGTTAACAATTTTTCTCGTGTGATTGATAATTAGGACTCTATTAGAGCCCTATATTACTAGAACCAAACTTAATTTAAGCATTTATGTCGTTTCAATTTGACTATGCTACAACTTTAATCAATATCTATGATTTGCAATAAACTTTTATTCATTATCCAATTAATATGTTATCTAAGTTAAACTAAATGCCTTCTCTAGCTCCTAAAATTGTTTTAGCTTTCCATTAATAAACACATATTCGACTCCTACTGATGCTATACTCTGATTCTAGAATAACATACTCATCACATCATCGAGTCGTATGTTTTCTGGAGTTAAAGGTCAAAGTCTACTACTCAAGTGTGGGATGGCTGATCTCCTGTTTGCCTAATCAAATACCTTGCATGTTCAGTTCAAGCACAAGGCTCATTCGCTCTGCTCTGTCAATTCAATGATGGTGCTGCAAATCCCTTTTGTGTGATTAGTGCTAAGCCCTATGTCTTCTCCACCTCCATTTCCTCATAAAATCAAGGTCACTCAGCTATGAAAAGGGTTTTCGATAAGTCTTCATTATCATTTTGCCCAACAAAGTCCTTGTCATCTATACCTCTGTAGACTTTGCTCGTCTTCGGCTTCAATTAGTTCATTTGATGCTTTAACTTGCAATTATTGGCATGATCCCATACTCAATCTCCCTCCTTAGGTTCACACACTAGGGCTTGAGAGTTTTTGTTTGTGTTGATTGAGCCGCTTGTTATTTCTAAGGTTCAAAGATGCTCGAGAAAGACTTGTGTGAGCCACCTATTGTAGATGTCGTTTTCTCCTTCTTCTCATCTTCTTCTTCATCTTCTTCGCTTCATTTCTTGTTCACGCATTCTATTTCCTCCCTCCTGTTCAGATGAGATATTTGACACTTAAAGAAACCGTTGAAATGTTTTATTTGAACCAACAAAACCAATTAGAATTCTTTTCTTTCTTAATTTCTTTTACAATTAATATTATATATCTACCTTATAAAAAATTTTCCTCAAAATGTGATTATGATTATTGTGATTATGATTATATAATTTATTAGAAATTTCTTAAATTTCATATTAGGGTTTTACATTAGTTATCCTATTAGCTATATCAATAGGTTCCATTATTTAATCACAAGTCTTTCTTTGTTATCACTTTTGTCATGACTTGGCCTGTTGCTTGAAATTAATCAAGATGGGTACAGATGATCAGACTATGAAAATTAATTTTTCTATATTCATTTTTTATAACTAACATTTAATAAAGAAATTAGTCACTATAGATAAAAAAAATTAAACTAAAGCAGTAATAAATTTATCTCAGGTCAGGTTGTCTAAGTTTTCTTTAGACATTTCATATTCTATAATATATCTTTTAATCAAAAAGTTAAATAAAAAATGTTAATTTAAATAACAATGAGCTAATCAAAATCAAAGAATACACATACTCCTAAATTATAGTAAATCAATTAAAAAGATAATATGCATATCACTTAAATTTTATATAAAATAATATAAGAACATTTGATGGTTTGTACTATCTAAACATTAAATGTGTCTTACTGTATCATTTAAAAATGAAATTTTTTTAATATGTATACAACCATCGCAAAAACACTGTCTTACATTTGAAATAAATTTTTTTTCATAATCATGTTGCGTGTCTCGCATTTATGGAAAGGTAATGCTTGTCAGAATTTTTTGCCTAAAATGAAAGATACTTTGCCAAATTTCATGAAGTTTTGTACTTCTAATATCCCTAAAAAATTTAAAAGGTATGGTTTATTTGGATAATCTCAATTTACCTATGCTGGACAAATTTAATTTTCTGTGAGCTTTGGGTTGCTTCATCAGGATGTAGTTTCATCTCTTTTTTATGGCATTCTAAATGTAGTTTGCATAACTTGTTGTTTCAATATGTGGTGGCTGTCTTTAGGAACGTGGCATGAAAGACTATGATGAAACCCTTATTTCCCTTCATGGTTAGCTCATCTCAAGGTGTTTATTTGAGAGTGGAAGCAATCCAAGTTTACTCATCTTCTTTGTTTCATCTGCTACATTTGTTTAAGTGTAAAGTGTTATGTTTCTCTCTATATTTCTGTAATAGGTTATTTAATTCTTCATGTGTTATAATCCCTCTCTATATTTTTGACTTCTTAAGTTTTTTTAATCTTTTTTATTGCAAGCAATACGGACTTCTTTGTGTCTTTTTAATGGATATTAAAGATAATATTTTGTGCTATTTGCATTTACTTGTTGTTATCTTCATTTTTTTTTAATTTCTTTGTCTTGAGTGATGTCGCTTTCTTATCTTATCGCTATGTGGGTCATCCTTTGATCTTCTTGTCTATACTTTTGCTACTTGGAACATGTGAATTAGTCAAGTCTCATGACTTACTAGAGCAAGTGTGTCTTTTTTTAATTGGGTATGGCTGGGACTTCTCTGGACCAACCATCAGATCGATATGATTTGATTAAAGATGAATTGTGGCACCCATTTTTATATGTGCTACTTAATTCCCTACTTTATATGGAGGAATTCACATTTCAATGTCCTTATCCTTTCTATTAATCGCGATGATCATGTTTATGTTTTAAATATAAGTATATGGAAATAATTCTATTTTTATGCCCGAGTTCTAGTGCTAACCATGGGAAACATCCATAATCTCAAGGACATGTTCTTTCGTTTACCTTGTTTTATGATGACCAGTGAAAATTCGAGTGTATAAAGTCCATTCAGAGATTTATTTTGATTCCAAATGGAATTATGCATTTAAAATTCCAACTACGATCACTTGATTTACTTTTCCTCACAAATGCTTGGTAATTAGGGTGCTTGGATGGACTTAATTTTCAATCTTTCCACTGCTTCTTTCCAGTTGACAGATAAGTTCTTAATATCATCCACAAGTTTGCTTTCTCACAAAGAGTATTTCTATCATAATGGTTTGTTCAATATGTTAATCGCCTTCTTTAGTTTAGTGTAAAATATCCCGGCTCAGCTCGAGAATAGGAATTATCCAAGGTGGGTACAGATGGTGAAAATTAAGCTCTTTTACATTCATTTTCTATAACTAATGTTTAACAACTGAAAGAGACAATATAGATAAGAAAAAATAAATTAAAGTAGTTCTAAATTTATCTCATGTCATTAGGTAGTCAGCGTTTTCTATAAATATTGTCTCTTATATTGTTCATCTATTAATCAAATAGTTAAACTTGAAATATTAATTTAAAATAATAGTGAGCTAATCAAAACCAGTTAATAATGTTATTGCTTAACTCCAGTAGTTAAATGAAAAAAAGACAATATATATGTCAGTTAAACTATATAAAAAAATATGAGAGCCTTTAATAATTTGTGCTATCTAATATGATCATTCAACATGACTAAACATTAACCGTCTTATTGTATCATTTGCATATCATTTTTTTTAATATGTAAACATCCGCGCAGAAGTACTGTCTAAAATAAAACAAATTAAGACACATTAATAACAATATCATTTTTCAATTATGTTACCAGGTACCTTAACGTCCCTCTCTAATAAAAAAAAAAGTGAACTCCATCGTAACAAAACATGCACATGCAGGTAGCATATTATAAATCATTTCATTTATATTCTAAAAATCATCTAATATCTTTCTTTTATAATATGCACATGTAATAAGTACAACTATGTAAATCACTCACATTCATCTCTAGATGATCCATTCATATAACAAAACAAAATAATACTTGCAGTACCAAAACATTTTAACTAATGTCACTCTAATGCAAACGATTAAAAAGAAATACAATATAATTATCATAATAAAGTACTCACCTCATTCACCTAACTTGGCTTAATTCTTCAAACAACTTTGATTTCTCCAAGAGTTAGCTATATATAATACAAAAAAAAAGAATATTAGTTAATTATGTTTAATTAATATTTAAATTAATTAAGTTATTTTAATTGTTAGTTAAATTATTTTATTTTAAATATTATGTTAAATAAGCTGCTCGTTATTTCCAGAGTTCACAGAAGCTCGAAGGTTTGCACGAACCCCATGTTGGAGATACCGTTTTTCCATCTTCCTCTTCTTCTTCGCCTCGTCTCATCTCTCACAATGCTTTCTATTTCCTCCCTCTAATTCAAATGATATATCTTATGCGTAAAGAAACTCTCCAAATACTCTGATCGAGCCAACGCAGCTAGACTGAATATCCTTCTTTATTTATTATTATTATTTTATAATTACAATATGTCCACCTTATAATTTTCAAAATTTAAATAACATTACATTAATTATGATTATATAATTTATTAGAAATTT
Organism: Phalaenopsis equestris; assembly: GCF_001263595.1. Taxonomy (NCBI): domain Eukaryota; kingdom Viridiplantae; phylum Streptophyta; class Magnoliopsida; order Asparagales; family Orchidaceae; genus Phalaenopsis; species Phalaenopsis equestris. Next base: position 160,639 of record NW_018164992.1, on the reverse strand, counting down.
CTTAAATCACAATAGGGTTTTACGTTAATTATCTTATTGACTCTTTCAAAATTCCATTATTTCATCCTAAACATTTCTACAATACTACTTTTGTTGAGACCTAGTCTGGGGATTGGAATTTACCAAGGCAGATATAGACGGTAAGACGGTGGAAATTAAATTTTATATATTCATTTTCTATAACTAATATTTAATAAATGAAAGAATCATTATGGATAAAAAAATAAATTAAAACAATTATAAATTTACCTCAGGTCAGATTATCTACGTATTCTATAAACTTTCATCTTCTATTGTTAACTTTTTAATCAAACATTTATACCCAAAAAGTTTATTTAAAATACTAGTGAACTAACCAAAAGTAAATGAATATTAATACTCTTAAATTAAAGTAATTCAATGAAAAAGAAAAAGGTACATGTCAATTAAACTTTGTGAAAAAAATAAGAGCATTTGATAGTTTGTGCTATCAAATATGATCATTCAAGGTGATTTTGAATATTAACTGTCTTAGTATATCATTTACAAATCAATATTTTTTAGTCTATATACAAATGTCACATGAGCACCATATAAAATTGTACTAACTAAGACACATCAATATCAATATATATTTATATTTACGTGCACGAGTACATTCTGTTGCTAAGATCGTAAAGGGGTAAACTCCATCATAGTCAAACATGCACATGCAAAAATAATATAAATCATTTTATTTGTATTTTAAATATCATCTAATATCATTCTTTCATAATATACTTATGTAATAAATAAATATAACTATTGAAATCATTCACATTCATTTCTATATAATCAATTTGAATAATATGATAGAATAGTCAAATTCTCCTTGTAATATCTTGACCAATGTCATTCTAGTGCAAACGATTTAGAAGAAAAATAATATTATTATCATAATTTAGAAGTAAAAGTACTCACCTCATTCAGTTGGCTTACTTTTATCGTCCAAACAACCTTAATTAGTGTCCAATAGTTAATTGCCTATAATATAAAAAAAAATTGAACATATTATTTAATTAGGTTAAATTAATCTATTAATTAACTATGTTATTTTAATTGTTAGTTAGAATTTTTTATTGTAAGTATTCATTTCATTTCAATTTGATTATCAATGCTACATCTTTAATCAATATCTATGATTTCTAACAAACTTTATTCAATATCTTATTCATTCTAAATTAAAGGATATACCTTTACTAGCTCCTGAAAATTGTTTCAGCTTGTCATTGCTAAATGCTTGTTCAACTTCTGCTCGTGTTTTGTTCCGATCTGGCATGAAATACTCATCTCATCCCCAAGTCGTATGCATTCACGGGTTAAAGCTCGAAGCTTGCTTCTCAAGCTAGTGTGGGGTCATTGCTTCCCTGCTTACCCAGTCAAACACCTCTCGTGTTCAACACCGTAGTTGCAAAACTCTTGTGTGAGATCAACATTAAGCCCTACGTCTTGTTCGCATCCATCTTCTCAGAAAGTCAAAATCATTCGCCTATAAAAAGGGGTATGCGGTTAGTCGACGTCGTACTTGTTTATGCCCTAATTCCCATCTTCTTTACATTCATAGACTTCAACCTTCTTGAGCTTTGATAGATTCATTCAATGATCTCGTGCTTAATCTCCATCCTTCGACGAGCACGCTAGGGCTCGAGAGCTTTTTTTTGTGTCGATCAAGACACACTGTTTTGAGTTCACAATCATTCAAAGAAGGTTTGCTCAAGTAAGAGTAACCTGTTGGAGATGTCGATTCTCCTCCTCCTTCTTCTTCTTCTTCTTCTTCTTCACCTCGTCTTGCATTCATGCTTTCAATTTCCTCCCTTTAGTTCAAATGAGATCATCTGATACTTAAAGAAACCGTCGAAACACGTCGTTTGAACAAACACAACAAGTTAGAATTTATTTTTTTTATTTATTAATTTATTTTTCGTTTATTATATAGAAATATATCCCAAACAGTGTGAAACACTCTCTGAAGTTGATATGTCCGAATCTTCTGAAGTTTGGATGTCATTCTTTGTGCACAACACATGTTCAAATTCTAATTTTTTTTATTGTTTGGAGCCCTATCTCACATTCTCTATTTTGGATACTATATGACTCTGTTCTAACTTTCTGAAATCTTTTTCTCTTAATAGTAGGTGTCTTACTGCTTTGGGATTACTTAATGGTAATCTAGGATTGTAGTTGCCTCTTTTTTTGTGGTGGTGTGATCCCTTAGGTTTTCTTTGGAATTTATTGTATTTTGGGTTTAGTTCGGGTTTGCGGCCTCTTTTATATTTTTTTGATATTTAATAAAAATTTTATTTCCAAAAGCATAAAAGTATCATGTCATATGTGGTGACAAATACAAAATTACTCTCTGCATAGAATTTGATAGAAATAGTAGTATCATATGCCACACATAATTTTTTATTATAGGTTACTAACAAACCATCAATAAATTTCTTATCACACAATATCAAATTTAGCTGTTGCACAAAATTCATTACAAAAATTTCATTAAAAATCATAACTACCGACAAAAATTCCATAGAGAACAATATTTAGGAAAACTATCACTTTACTGATCACTATTATTAAAAAAAAAAAGCTTATGTAAGTAATGTAGCAAATTGTATTTTTATAGCAATTGTGTAAGTAAAAAAGAAAAATTTGTTAAATATTTTAAAAAATAAATTTTGCAACATGGGATAGTCATAAATCTATTATAAACTCGCTCACTAATATTATTTTCAATGAGAATTAACTATATTAAGTAAATATTTTTATTGATAATAGGGCATTTTCTTCTAGTGAAGAAAGACAAATAGAGAAAATGTATAATGCAATATAAAATTCATAACTAAGTTGCATGGGAATCAATTTGGACAGACCCATTTAGTAACCCTATTTATGAGAGATATTTTGAACAAGCAAAACTTAAAAAATTATTATAGAAATTTAAATGCTTAATAAAAAATTCTTGTGTATGTATTTACATATCTAACGTCTAAACTTTCAAATATACATTTATAACAATTTGGTGTCATGTATACACACATGAAGAATTTATATTAGTAAAAATTTTGTGTCATATATGCATGCATGGAAAATGTGTATTTCACTTTTAAAAGTTAGCAATCATGATATTCTTGATGTGATGTTAAAGATTTGACTACTATGCATGAAATAATGAAAGTTTGGTTATTAGCTATATAAATAAAAAAGAGTTGTGAAGAATATATGTAAAATCCCCATTTTTTATTTGATTCAATAGAAAAAAAATCCCTCATTAAGAATAATTTTAATATAATTTTATTCATTTGTTATCTTTCTTTTGATGGTTAACTAAAAGTAAAACCTAAGAATTTATTAACAAATAGAAACACTAAAAGTAAATCCTAATAAATCCTTCAAGGAGCATCTCCATCTATACTATTATCTAATTTGAGTTGTTTTTATACAACATGAATATATTTATGATTAGTTGACACAAGAAGTTCAAATCATATCCCAACAAAGTGTTTTTTTGTCATTAGCACAACTCTTTCTTATTTTAAAATAGTCAGCTGGAATTAGCACTATCTCAAGTTGAAGCAATAGATTCAAATCGCATGCCCAAAAAATTGCAATTAAATACAATTGATCATCATTAATAAAGATTTGTAACATAACCTACATATTTTTAATTTGTTTTGAGGCTTTTCCAATTTGGGTGATCAATGGAGTGAAAAACAAGGTTGAAGAACTCAAAGTCATGGCTTGAGGTAAAATAATTAAAATACAAACTAATTGAATATCATTTTTCTTCACTACCTTAAAATCCAAGCAAAGCCTAAAAGAATTCTACTAATGATTTCCTTAACATGTTTCTTGTCCTAGAACAACCATATATGCTATAGCATGTTCCTCAACATCCTAAAATTGTGGCCAAATTGGACTCTTAAGAACTCATTGAAATAGCACATAAACATTTCTATGGATTTGTTAGAGAAAACATAATATGCTATATATGTTTTTATCCTTTAATTATATTCAAAGCCTCTCTTAAGGTAAATCACTATCTAAACCAAATCAATGTTGCTGTCAAATACAACTATTTTTGAAGTAAAAACTATTGTATTACTGGTTTGTAATAGCTAAGTTTATCATTGGAACATGCTCTCCCCTCTCATTCTCCAACTCCTTCAAGAGAGCAAAATAGGAATTTCTTCTAGAGTTGATGTTCAAAAAACACAAGAAGATTGATTTTTCAATAATGTAATTAACCAAATTACATGTGCAATTCTACAACTTTTGTGCTTTTACAAAAGATATTTTAGGCAGAAAAAAATCAGATTTTATTTTATTTTTTTACTTTTTACACTTAACAAGTCTCCTTGTCAAAAGCTCATTATAACAAAAATACCAAAACAACAACAACAAATGTTGCAGCCATGAATCAGAAGTGTGTCAGTGGTGTTGCCACTCTTAATAATGTATATCCTAAATAAATATCATTACAAAGCTGGCTAATGCTGCCCAAAATGTTATCTCACAATGGACAATTATTAAAACAAAATAAAATAAAATAAAAGTTAACATGATATAAAAACTAAAGCAATATTTATGCAAACCTTTTCCAATAATTATGAGAATAAAACATATAATTAATTGCACTACTGATCATGACAAGAACAACATAATTGCACCTAAATAATATTACTGATTACATGGAAGTCAAACACAGATAGGCTCAATAATGCGCCTTAGTATTAGGAAAGTGTGAGTTCAGCCTCATTCATATGGTTGGCATTTGTGTTTAAATAAATTAAACCCAAATAAGAAAATTATATTAGAAAACTTAAGGATGCATCAAATGTATTCAGCGCATAAATGAGAGTGTTATAAGCACAATAATAATCTCATTAATAAGATTAAAATCAGTAATTACTGAAAAAAAGGGGCTTTGCCAGCTCAAAAACTCACTCCATAAGAATCAATGAAAATTCTAATAAAATAAATAAAACACACACATGGCCATTCGTTAAATCCCATTGCATTATACTGTCGAACATTGATACGAAAGCTTTCAAGACTTCCCCTTAGGCATGATAAGTTGGCGAAGATGATGATAATGAAGAAGAAGAAGAAGAAGAAGAAGAAGAAGAAGAAGAAGAATGGAGAAAAAAAGAACTCATTTTCAATAAGGTAACAAGAGGAAAGCTTCATGGAATATTGTACTGTAGCTCCAAACCATGAAAACAGTAAAAAAATGTAAATTTGATTGAAGATCGAACCTGCGGATCTCTTCTGAGATGCCATTTACTCTTCCTCTCCTCATCAGAAAGCCATTGCTGCAAATAAAAAGCAATGAAAAAAAGATCAAGAGTAAGAGCAAGGAGAAAGAGAGAGAGAAAATTAGGGTTTTTGTCATGAAACCTCATTGAGGAAGACAAAGATCCTGCCTTTCAAGAGTCTGTACTAACAATTCAGATCTTATAAATAAATACATACACCGAAGAAGAACAGCAGGAGGAGATGAAAAGGAAGAGAAAACTCAGAAAAGGAGGAGGGAACAAGGACCGGTCAACAGTAGGGTCCGTTAAGCCAGATAGCACGGATGAGCAGAGGAGGCGTACGCTTCCCAATCTCATCTTCTCGCTCTCCGAGCCCTAAAATTTCATTTTTTTTAGCAGAATAAACCATACGTCCTTTCACCACCACCTCAAAAACCACGCCGGCTGATCTCTTACTTCCCCACGCCAACAAAATTTTCAATCTTTCATATAAAAATTCAAACTTTATCATTAATTTTCACACTAATTCAAACAAAATTTCAAAAAAGAGGAACCTTTGTGAAAATCCGAGCCGGAGTAGACGTGTCTGAAGCGTGAGAGATCTGATCTGCCACCTGGATGAGGAACTTGACATTTTGTAACCAAATGCTCTGCACGGAAGCTCTCCTCTCTCTCTCTCTTCCCAGTTTTGCCTTCCGTTGCAGCGACGGATAAAGAGCGAAAGGAGAAAAGCGAACCTAAAGAGGAAAGAAGCGAGGAAAGAAAGCCATATAGAGATTCGATTAAAGTGGCCTGTAATTAGGCTGGCTGACAGATAGAGACGTGAGCACGCAACAAGAACTCCATTCGTCGATGCAGTCTTCAACGCTGTGTGCTCACTCTCTTCTGTCAGCCCACTCATCATCGATCCAATATCAACAACTAAGGAGAAGATAGAGAGAGAGATGTTGTGTGTGATGAAAGATCAGATCTTGAGAGCGTTTTTGATTGTCTTCTCGGAGTTATCCAGAAACAGTTTCGTGGAGATTTCTTTGAGATTAAAGGAGCCATCTTTACGCCTTCTCTTCTTTCTCTCTCTGTGGTCCCAAACCCCTCCTCTTCTCCCTCAATCATGTTAAGCATCCGCTTCTGTAGGTTTGAGAAAGAAGAACCCGAGCCTCTCTTTCACTCACAATGAACAGAGATGGTGGAGGTGTTTAGCGAAAGCATGTAAAGCAGGGAGTAAACTATAAAAAAGATGAATATTAAAAGTCATTAATTAAATGAAATTGGTAAACTGTTTAAAAAAAATCTTTTTTTTAGTCCAATCAATTAAACTTTAATAGAATAAACTTATAATTTTATATTTACTTATTCATTTATTTTGACGGCAATTTACGAATGGATTAGTTTGTTCGTGGACCCGGTTTATTTAGTTTAAATTATAATAAAAATATCAAAATATTTACTTATTTATTTATTTTGAAAGCAATTTATGAATGAATTTGTTTGGTTCTGAAACTTTAAGCGGTTCGATTTGCCGAAAAGGAATATAATCTAATTTAAATAAATAAATTATTCAGTATTGTTATTTTAAAGTAATATTTACAGAAATTAGAGTGATTAATTCAAATTTATTAGATCTCTTACCGAACAACCCTTTCAAAGCAGAAAAATTTTCTCGGGAGTCATAAAATTGCGTTATTTTGGAATTTATTGCTCATTATTTTCAAAGAAAAGTAACTTGCAGTCACGTTTGAATATAAAAATAACACTATTCTTTTTCAAAATTGATTTGGTATACAATTAGATTAGTATTTAATAAGATCTTAATAACGATAATCTTGTATTTTTTTTTTTTCAAAATTAGAATAAGTGTTATTGGGTGATACCAGTATTACAATGAACGACTTCCTGGCCAGAAAAACATTACATCAGGACTTATAACATAAAACTACGTTTGGAGTCCAATGAAATGACGTCACGTGGATGTGACAGAAAAATTTTTAAAAAAATCGCTTTAGCTCAGAGGAGTATTCCTTCCGTGTTATTTCACATTATTCAGGTGTTATTGTGGTGGTGTTCATGTTTTATTGTGTTCTGAGAATATTTTCGGTATTATAATAACACAATAATATATCAAAACCACAGCAATAACATCTGAATATTGCGGAATAACAAAGGAAACCGCGAGCATTTCCTTGAAGCCACGTATCCGCATATCAGCGGACTCCTAACATAGCTCTACGTTAAGAGTCCTGATGTAATATTTTTCCCTTCTTGGCCCCTACAAGAAAAGAAAGCATTATGTAATATTTTTTCGTATTTAATTTATCTTAAAATAAAATTAAATCATTTTAAAATTTACTTTAAAGAAGTACTCTAACACAATTTTTTTATTTGATAACTTCATAGAAATAATTGTCAAATGTCATTTTTGTCCTAGAGCTATAAAAGTATCAATTTAATTTCATAATTTTTAAAAGGATAACCATTTCAACCTAGGGACTAATTTGATGTTGATTCTAGACTTTTCTCATGTAAATGGTTGGAAGATTATTTACCACTCGACATTGCCAGGAAAACAACTAATACCGGTGGAATGACCAATCACTTTTTCTTAGTACGAAATATCGAGCTAAATTTCTATGGTATTCGTGACGCACAATTTCTAACGATTTTCTGACTCCTAATGTCATAGTTATTTAGTAAACAATATTTTCTTATGGTTTATGAAGACAAACCGACAGTTTAGATCTGTCGGTTTATTGCAAATTATAGCTAAAACACATCGTCAATTTTTTGTGTTAAAAACTGATGGACTTATCATGGTAACCAACGGCTTATGCAGCGTAGTTAATTCATCGGAAAGTCTTTAAATAGCAAACCGAGGTGAAGATTCGTTCATTTCTTCTCATCACATCTCCGATCGCAAACATTGATTCTTGGAATTTTCGCTACGGTGCATCAAATCAAAGTTAATTTCGATTCAATCCTTCATCTAAGTTTTTATGTAAATTGAATCATTAGTTTTTTTCCGCAATTTCAATTTATGTGATTTAAAAAATATGAAATTTAAATTTTAGGGTTTGAAAAATCGAGCAATCATGTGCTATTTTTGAACTACTGAGCTGATGTATAGATAATTGTCACGATCAAATCATTTAGAAACTAATAAAAATGAATTTTTTATGTTGGTGTTTTATTATGAATTTTGATATCTAAGTGAGAATTTTAAGAACGAGAGTGCTAAATTTGTAAATAGCAATGTCTCGGATACTTTGGAGGATACATTAAGTATTATATAATTGGATGGGGGCAAAGAATAAAAAACAGAACATTTACATATATGCCTCCCATTTTCTATGTATTTACCCAAAACTTAATTTTTATATTCTTAACACCCAAATCTAACATATCAAATAAAAAAAAAATCATTAATGTAACTTTTAAAAGTGAAACACACATTTTCTTACATAGGTAAAGGCATGTATGTAAATATTGAAGTTTATGTGTTGGATATGTAAATACAAAAAGAGTATGTGTATACTTCCAAAAAGAAAAATCAAATAACTTTGAAGTTCAATTTTCATTATAATGCTTTGTTAATGTGCTCATAAAAGCTTATTTCTTTTTTATTTGTTTTATGTCGTTAAATGTGCTCACAAGTTAAACTTATTAACCATGAGTTCTAGCTCAAACAACTTAAATCTGAGCTTGTATATTATATGAGCTAGAGTCAGACCCACCCCGAGTCGAGAGCTGAATGAGACCACACCTGCACTGCCACCAGTTTCTCTTGATGCACCGTTGGGTACAAAAACCACATACATCACTTTTCAGCTGCAGGCTGCGAGCAGTGGGGCATACATAAGTTTTTTCTAGATATTTAAAGTAGTCCTTTATTTTTTTATTTAATAGTTTATTAATAATATGTTGTGTTTAGTTTTTCTCCCCCAGCACATGCCATCCATTTTATCCAAGACATTATTCGAAGCAAGCTTGATGATCCATACTTATCATTGAATAAGGCTCCGATCCTAGTTCAGGATATGTGGTTTGAGGAGTTCAAGGTATGTACCGAAAGCATTTATCTTCAGTTATATAATTTTATTTGTCAATCTAACTTTTTTTTTTATTTTGTATTGCAGAAACAGTGGTTTTGGTCACTTGAGGAGGAGGCCCACAATCGGTGCAAATTCGAGTGCTAGGGGAACGACCCCCTTCGTGATATTTGGGGACATACGGAAGATGTGTCGGCCTCTCTTCTGCCTTGGTGAGAATGTGTTTGCCTCTTGAATACTAGAAGGAGTAGATGAAACTGAGTTACTGCTCTGATTGCAGAGTAATGGGGGCCTCCAAGCACACTAGTGGGGTTGTGCTACATACAGAGTATAAGATGTTACTGGTAAGAATTAATTTATGCATTAAATTTTATTTTACATTAATTGTATGCTAACTTTACGTTACTCTAACAACCTATAGTGTTGGGACGGGACCTATCCGTTGTCAAGTTACTTGCGCGCACTCATAAGCAGCAGTCGAGCTAGAGTTACATGGACAACGGATCTGAAGCGATCCATGTAATTCAAAAGATAAAAAGTTTACAATTCAAATAACTATTAGTGTTTTCCTAGCCTCTAACATCCATTAATCTTATTTTTTTTGTAGGAGACCTTTTAGAGGATGAAGGAGATCTGATCATAGAGTTCTAGTGGTATTAGAATCACAGATCGTGATAGCCCGACTTCAAAGTGTGGAGGGAGGCTGTTGGAGGGAAGAAAAAGAATCGGGTCTACAGTTTAGGTTTTTAGGCATCGACCTACGACGCTAATCTCTCCAGTTCATCTGGTACATTGACCTTTACTGCTCAGAAGGAGGAGCTTCGTAAGTAGGTTTTAACGCTTACTAATGAAGTTGAAGTCAGATTTCTTGCCTAGGTTGCTACCCTGGTCTCCACCCAACTAGCACAAATATGATCGGAGATGAGTTGAAGATGACGGTTGATTTTGAAGCGATACTGCTTCATGCACGAGAAAGAGTAAAGAGTCCAAATGAGGATGAGTTGGACGAGAACGATGATGAGAGGACAAATGAGGTGTAGGGGCTTTTGTTTTCTTTTTCTTTTTTTTTTGGTTATTTAGAATAATTTATGGAAACAAATATTATTTTTATGTACAAATGTACAGTTTAGTTTGTTTAATGCAGTAGTTTTATTTGATTTCTATTTATGGTTTCTATGTTAACTAATATTGTGATATTAGATTAATAACTACTTTGATTAGTATATTGCAATGTGTAGAAATTATAGTGTTAGGATTGTAAGTATAAAAATTGTAGTGCTGAAAAAGCATATTATTTTTTTTTTATGCTACAAATTTTTTACGATTTACTGATAGTAGTCAACGCACTATCGTAATTTTCAACAAGCATTACACGTCAGTCATCTCACGTCAGTCATCTTAGCAGCGGTAAATTGATGACATATTGTAATTTACGATCGTCATTTTCGATGACTTACAATTACAAACCGACTCCACAATACATTTGTGTTGTATGCTCTAGTTTTTCGACAAAACAGACTGTTAATTTTTACCAATGAATACTGATGGCTCTGCTAAACTTTTTTGCAACACTTTTCCAATAGCCAAGACCGTCAGAAATAACTAGCGGGGTACCATCGATATCTCACTAAAGTTTATTTCGACTGTTTAGGTTTGCCAACTAAGTGTCAGTGTATACACAAGAACTTCCCGCATGAATCTCAGAGAGAACGAATGACGAAGCATACAAAGCTGCCCCCCGACGTAAGCGATCGACAGACAATTCAACACTAAGCATGAGAAGCCACGTATCTAAACCTCGGATAGACCAAAGCTCCGGAGATGGTTCCCCACTTGGTAGCATCAAGATTTGCCGATGGTGAGGCACAAATCATCCTGATAGTGAGTCTCATCGGATATCTAGCATAGGCAGCAACAAGGCCGCTCCAGACCTTGCAAATGGGGATATCCAACCGAGGTGACGAACTGACAACGGAGAAAAGAAAGGGGTCCTGTAAGATTTGATCCAAACAACATGTGAGCCACGACTCACTTGACCAAACAAATTGAACAATCGATCGACCGACCGATCGAAACAATAGGTCTAACAAAGCCTGTCGACCAACGTCTTGACAAAACGGATGACCGTATTTAGACCAACAAATTACGCCCTTTCGACATTGGCAGAATCTACAAAACCGATTGATATGATTGGTCACCCGTCGGTCATATCACTTACTTAAACTCATAAGTCATTATAAACCGTTATTCTTAATCAATTCTATGATGGTCATGAATTCAAATTATACACAATAATTCTTTTAAGGATAGTTAACATAACAGTTTCCACATTCTTTAATTGTGTTGATTATACTTCTTTAAATAGGCTGTCTCAAGAAGAATAGAGGGACACTCTCTGGCCTTCTCCTGAGGAAGTTATCGTGCACACCCTCTCCTTTTCTTTTTCTCTTTCTCTTGCCTCTTTCGATCTCGACTCTCAAAGTGTGCTCACAAAAAGACAGGTTCGGATTCAATAGTCATCAGATTCAACAGTCAGTAATTATAAGTCGTAGGTTTGGGGAATACATATTTAAGGTTGAAGAAAGTCGTCGGCAGTGTTGACAAGTACGACACTCTCGTAGACACTCCGATCACCCATTATGTTGCCCTTCATCCTGCACAATACTTTCACATAGATTCCTAATTCGATGAGTCAGACCCCTCGACTCTAACATTTGAGATGGTTGACAACACCGACAAAGTCTATATTGTGCCAGAGAGTGACTCTTAAGTAAAACTTTTTTACAATAAAGTAATTTCAATTTTCATTCAATTTTATAATTTAACTATTATTTCAATTGATGGTTATACCCCTTTAGACTTCCTGTGATGCATGTCACAAAGATCATCTGAAGCAGGTGTGATCAGCCATATTTCTCATGGAAGCAGATCCCGATTGCGACTCAGAATATGTATTTTAGGGAGTTCGATGTATTATATTTTAATTTGAAATAGATAGCTATTTCTACCTTTTTATGCTTCTCGAACTTACATAATTTTTAATTTGTAGAGGTTATTCTATTGGTTGTCGGAAAATCATCAACATATACGACAAATTTTGAAGGTTCGTGTTGGGCATAGGCTAGGGAATATGTTCACTAAAGCTCGTAAGAAGGGGCAGAGGCCCTCATGTGTTGGTGAGGAAGCTTGGGCTACGTTAAACCAAGCATGGGCCTCTCCAAAATGACAGAGGAAGAGATAGTCAACTCAGTAAAACTGGACGATGGAGGGAGCCAGAGGGATTGCACTCCATATTGGAGGTTCGATCCTCCACACTAAGCACTACCGGAGACTGGTAAATATATATCAAAATTTAGAAGCTTACAAATTTATGTAATTATGTGATTTTTATATTTAGCTGATTATGTATATATGCCAAGGACTAGGGCTGTTAAAAAAGCTCATTGTTCGCGAACAGTTCGTGTTCGACTCGTCATATAGTTCGTGTTTGATTCGTTTAATAAGCAAATGAAACGAACACAAACAATTTTTTTTTCGTTCGGTTTATAAACGAACCAAAAACAAACATTCATTTGTTTGATCTTGTTCGAATCATTATTGTTCGAAATATAAACTAATTTAAATAATTATATATAAAAATTTATCATATTTTAAAAATAATTATATACTCTAAAAATTTATCATGTTTTTTAAAAATAAATCTTATAAATTATAATATGATCTTTAGATTTGCCTCTTAACGTATATTAAATCTTGTAATTTCATATTCATCTTCAGGTTCGTCTCTTAGCTTAAATTTTTTTATATTTGTTTTAGATTTATTTAATTTCTTTGAGTGAAACCTAGTTTTTAAGGTTTTTGGGGTGTGAAATCAAGCATATTACCTCTATATCTGATTTTTTTATTGATGAGATGTGATATTATGATTTTATTATGAGCCGTGCTTTGGCTATTATTAGGGGTGTAAACGAGTCAAACATGAGCGAGCCTGGGCTCAGCTCGGGTTCGACTCATTTATATTTCGACCTCAAAAAGTGTGTTCAAGTTCGGCGCGTTTGCTTAGCGAGCCGAACACGAGTCATTCACAAACAAAGAGTCGTTTTAACAACTCTAATCATGTAGTCATAAGATGTTAAGGATTGTGACAATATTTAAAACATCATTTGAATCTAATTTAATAATTTTATTCTATCTTCTTCATTAATACTTTTAATTGATTATAAATCTTTGTAGCCTTGTAGTCAATTAAATTTTTTTAAAAAATACTACTCATCAAAGATATATATAAAATTGATTAGTAGTATTTCGAGGCAAAAGGAGCCGAACACGAACGAACAAATATTTGTTCGTGTTGTTCGTGTTCGGCTCGTTAACTTAGCGAATGAGCCAAACACGAGCTTCTTAACGAGCCGAACACGGGCTGTTCGCGAACAACGATGAGTGCTAAATTTGTAAATAGCAATGTCTCGGATACTTTGGAGGATACATTAGTAGTATATAATTGGATGGGGGCAAAGAATAAAAAACAGAACATTTACATATATGCCTCCCATTTTCTATGTATTTACCCAAAACTTAATTTTTATATTCTTGACACCCAAATCTAACATATCAAATAAAAAAAAAAATCATTAATATAACTTTTAAAAGTGAAAGACACATTTTCTTACATAGGTAAAGGCATGTATGTAAATATTGAAGTTTATGTGTTGGATATGCAAATACAAAAAGATCATGAGTATACTTCCAAAATGAAAAATCAAATAACTTTGAAGTTCAATTTTCATCATAATGCTTTGTTAATGTGCTCATAAAAGCTTATTTCTTTTTTATTTGTTTTATGTCGTTAAATGTGCTCACAAGTTAAACTTATTAACCATGAGTTCTAGCTCAAACAACTTAAATCTGAGCTTGTATATTATATGAGCTAGAGTCAGACCCACCCCGAGTCGAGAGCTGAATGAGACCACACCTGCACTGCCACCAGTTTCTCTTGATGCACCGTTGGGTACAAAAACCACATACATCACTTTTCAGCTGCAGGCTGCGAGCAGTGGGGCATACATGAGTTTTTTCTAGATATTTAAAGTAGTCCTTTATTTTTTTATTTAATAGATTATTAATGATATGCTGCGTTTAGTTTTTCTCCCCCAGCACATGCCATCCATTTTATCCAAGACATTATTCGAAGCAAGCTTGATGATCCATACTTATCATGGAATGAGGCTCCGATCCTAGTTCAGGATATGTGGTTTGAAAAGTTCAAGGTATGTACCGAAAGCATTTATCTTCAGTTATATAATTTTATTTGTCAACCTAACTTTTTTTTTTTTTATTTCGTATTGTAGAAACAGTGGTCCTGGTCACTCGAGGAGGAGGCCCACAATCGGAGCAAATTTGAGTGCTAGGGGAACGACCCCCTTCGTGATATTTGGGGACATACGGAAGATGTGTCAGCCTCTGTTCTGCCTTGGCGAGAATGTGTTTGCCTCTTGAATACTAGGAGTAGATGAAACTGAGTTAGTGCTCTGATTGCAGAGTCATGGGGGCCTCCAAGCACACTAGTGGGGTTGTGCTACAAACAGAGCATAAGATGTTACTGGTAAGAATTAATTTAAGCATTAAATTTTATTTTATATTAATTGTATGCTAACTTTACGTTACTCTAACAGCCTATAGTGTTGGGATGGGGCCTATCCATTGTCAAGTTACTTGTGTGCACTCATAAGCAGCAGTCGAGCTAGAGTTACATGGACAACTGATCTCAATCGATCCATGTAATCCAAAAGATAAAAAATTTACAATTCAAATAACTATTAGTGTTTTCCTAGCCTCTAACATTCATTAATCTTTTTTTTTTTTTTTTTGGTAGGAGACCTTTTAGAGGATGAAGGAGATCTGATCCTAGACTTTTAGTGGTATTACAATCACAGATCTTGATAGCCAGACTTCGAAGTGTGGAGGAAGACTGCTGGAGGGAAAAAAGGTGGGGTCTACAGTTTAGGTTTTTAGGCATCGACCTACGACGCTAATCTCTCTAGTTCATCTGGTACATTGACCTTTACTGCTCAGAAGGAGGAGCTTCGTAAGTAGGTTTTCACACTTACTACTGAAGTTGAGGTCAGATTTCTTGCCTAGGTTGTTACCCAGATCTCCACCCAGCTAGCACAAATAAGATCGGAGATGAATTGAAGATGACCGTTGATTTTGAAGCGTGCTGCTTCATGCACGACAAAGAGTAAAGAGTCCAAATGAGGATGAGTCAGATGAGAACGATGATGAGAGGACAAATGAGTTGTAGGGGCTTTTGTTTTCTTTTTATTTTTTTTGGTTATTTAGAATAATTTATGGAAACAAATATTATTTTTATGTACAAATGTACAGTTTAGTTTGTTTAATGCAGTAGTTTTATTTGATTTCTATTTATGGTTTCTATGTTAACTAATATTGTGATATTAGATTAATAACTACTTTGATTAGTATATTGCAATGTGTAGAAATTATAGTGTTAGGATTGTAAGTATAAAAATTGTAGTGCTGAAGAAGCATATTATTATTTTCTTATGGTACAGATTTTTGACGGTTTACTGATATTAGTCAACACACTATCGTTATTTTCGACAAGTATTACACGTCAGTCATCTTAGCAGCGGTAAATTGATGACATATTGTAATTTACGATCGTCATTTTCGATGACTTACAATTACAAACCGACTCCACAATACATTTGTGTTGTATGCTCTAGTTTTTCGACAAAACAGACTGTTAATTTTTACCAATGAATACTGATGGCTCTGCTAAACTTTTTTGCAACACTTTTCCAATAGCCAAGACCGTCAGAAATAACTAACCGAGTACCATAAATATCTCATTAAAGTTTATTTCAACTGTTTAGGTTTGTCAGCAAAGTGTCAGTGTATACACCAAAACTTCCCGCATGAATCTCAGAGAGAACGAATGACCAATCATACAAAGCTGCCCTCCGAGGTAAGCGATCGACAGACAATTCAACATTAAGCATGAGAAGCCACATCTCTAAACCTCGGATAGGCCAAAGCTCAGGAGATGGTTCCACACTCGGTAGCATCAAGGTTTGCCGATGGTGAGGCACAAATCATCCTGAAAGTGAGTCTCATCGGATATCTACATAGGCAGCAACAAGGCCACTCCAGACCTTGCAAATGGGGATATCCAGCCGAGGCGACGAATTAACCAGGGAGAAAAGACAGGGGTCTTGTAAGATTTGAGTCAAACAACATGTGAGCCACGACTCACTTGACCAAACAAATTGAACAATCGGTCGACCGACTGATCGAAACAATAGGTCTCGCAGAGCCTATCGACCGAACCTCTTGACAAAATGGATGACCGTATTCAAATCAACAAATTACACACTCTTGACATAAGCAGAATCTAAACAACCGATCAATACGATTGGTCACTCGCCGGCCAACATCACTTACTTAAACTCATAAGTTATTGTAAACCGTTATTCTTTATCAATTCTATGATGGTCATGAATTCAAATTATACGAAATAATTCAATTAAGGATAGTTACCATAACAGTATTCACATTCTTTAATTGTGTTGATTATACTTCTTTAACTAGGCTGTCTCAAGAAGAATAGAGGGACGCTCTCTGGCCTTCTCCTAAGGAAGTTATCGTGCACACCCTCTCTTTTTCTTTTTCTCTTTCTCTTGCCTCTTTCGATCTCGACTCTCAAAGTGTGCTCACAAAAAGACAGGTTCGGATTCAATAGTCAGTAATTATAAGTCGTAGGTTTGGGGAATACATATTGAAGGTTGAAGAAGGTCGTCAGCAATGCTGACAAGTACGACACTCTCGCAAACATTATGATCACCCATTATGTTGCCCTTCATCCTGCACAATACTTTCACATAGATTCCTTATTCGATGAGTGAGACCTCTCGACTCTAACACTTGAGATGGTTGACAACACCGACAAAGTCTATATTGTGCAAGAGAATGACTCTTAAGTAAAACTTTTTTACAATAAAATAATTTCAATTTTCATTCAATTTTATAATTTAACTATTATTTCAATTGATGGTTATACCCCTTTAGACTGTCTGTGATGCATGTCACAAAGATCATCTGAAGCAGGAGTGATCAGCCATATTTCTCATGGAAACAGATCCCGATTGCGACTCGGAATATGTATTTTAGGGAGTTCGAGGTATTATATTTTAATTTGAAATAGATAGCTATTTTCTACCTTTTTATGCTTCGCAAGCTTACATAGTTTTTAATATGTAGAGGTTATTCTATCGGTTGTCGGAAAATCATCAACAGATACGACAACTTTTTAAGGTTCGTGTCGGGCATAGGCTAGGGAATATGTTCACTAAAGCTCGTAAGATGGGGTAGAGGCCCTCATGGGTTGGTGAGGAAGTTTGGGCTACGTTAAACCAAGCATGGGCCTCTCCAAAATGACAGAGGAAGAGATGGTCAACTCAGTAGAACTGGACGATGGAGGGAGCCAGAGGGACTGCACTCCACATTGGAGGTTCGATCCTCCACACTAAGCACTATCGGAGACTGGTAAATATATTTCAAAATTCAGAAGCTTACATATTTATGTAATTATGTGATTTTTATATTTAGCTGATTATGTATACATGCCAAGGACTACGGCTGTTAAAAAAGCTCGTTGTTCGCGAATAGTTCGTGTTCGACTCATCAGATAGTTCGTGTTCGATTCGTTTAATATGCAAATGAAACGAACAAAAACAATTTATTTTCGTTCAGTTTATAAACAAACCAAAAATGGACATTCATCTGTTTGATATTGTTCGAATCGTTATTGTTCGAAATATAAAATAGTTTAAATAATTATAAATAAAAAATTATCATATTTTAAAAATAATTATATACTCTAAAAATTTATCATATTTTTAAAAAATAAATCCTATAAATTATAATTTGATCTTCAGATTCGCCTTTTAGCTTATATTAAATCTTGTAATTTCATATTCATCTTCAGATTCGTCTCTTAGCTTAAATTTTTTTATATTTCTTTTAGATTTATTTAGTTTCTTTGAGTGAAACCTAGTTTTTAAAGTTTTGGGGTGTGAAATCACGCATATTGCCTCTATATCTGAATTTTTTATTGATGAGATGTGATATTATAGTTTTATTGTGAGCCGTGCTTTGGCTATTATTAGGGGTGTAAATGAGTCGAACATGAGCGAGCCTAGGCTTAGCTCTTGGCTCAGCTCGTGTTCGGCTCGTTTATATTTCGAGCTCAAAAAGTGTGTTCTAGTTCGGCTCGTTTGCTTAGCGACCCGAACATGAGTTATTCACAAACAAAGAGTCGTTTTAACAACTAATCACGTAGCCATAAGATGTTAGGGATTGGACAAGTTTTAAAACATTATTTGAATCTAATTTAATAATTTTTATTCCATTTTCTTCATTAATACTTTTAATTGATTATAAATCTTTGTTATCTTGTAGTCAATTAAATTTTCTTAAAAATACTACTCATCAAAGATATATATAAAATTGATTAGTAGTATTTCGAGCCAACACGAGCCGAACACTAACAAACAAATATTTGTTTGTGTTATTTGTGTTGTTTGTGTTCGACTCATTAACTTAGCGAATGAGCCAAACACGAGCTTCTTAACGAGCTGAACACGAGCTGTTTTGACAGCCCTAGCTATTATGCATGTGTTGTGATTCATATATGTTTTTGCATTAATTTCATACAGCTTTAAGCTTTAGAAAGATTTTAAACAATTCGATCAATACAAACAAATCCGTAAGATTTAGAACAATTCGAACAATTTGAACATTTCAAACACATTTCAAACAAATCAAACCGAACACGAACAATACTTCATGAACAATTTCAAACACGAACTTATTTCAAACACACATAATTTCAAACGAACCAAACACGAACACGAGCTCTGTTCGTTCGTGTTCGGTTCGTTTACACCCGTACCTAGAATTTTGACAGAGAGTCATCCATTGCATAGTTTATTGTCCTCACACATCGACACTCGGGCACACAGCAGTGGGTATCAGACCACTCTCGACCTGTCAATGTAAGTTAAAAAATTAATTTCCTATTTTTGGGGCAAGGGGCTGTTAAAATGTCAATTAATATTTAAAATGTAAATTAATATTTAAAATGTCAATTAATATTTGAATTTTTTTTGTGCAAAAGAAGTATGAGCAACTCTGGGAGAGACAAAGAGAGATGACTAGCTAGACCTCGCAGTCTGCTAGCAACAGTGGTGGCCAGTTTCCCACTTCTCAGCTCGATTTTGTGTTGTGGACACATGCGACAGGGAAGAAAAAGGGGAGCGTATACGACCTCGGAGCAAATGGGATAGCATTTGAGGCCGAGCGTTCGTGTGCAGTTGTCGGTGGCTCTAGATCATTATCGGCTCAGCATGAGCAGTTTGTCAAGTGGGTCATGATGCTTAATGAAGAGCTCCGACAGGTGCGTGAACGTTTGTTAATAATTGCAAAAAGTTTAGCATGTCAAACAGAGAATTTTAATCATCGGAACAAGCGATATATTAGTGTTAATTTAGGGCAAGATGATAAAGAGGAGGAAGATTATGATTTTAATTATGTGTTTGATGATGTTCTCCCGACAGAGGGGTCGATTATATATTTTTTTTCATTTATGTGTGATCAAACTTTCAATTTTGACCAGTTTATCATTATTTAGATATGTTGGAGATTTTCTATCAGCTATGATGATATATAAATGTCATATTATGTTACGTGTGTTTGTTTTGTGCAAAAGTGTGCAAATATAAACGTATTGTTGTATGTATATATATATATATATATATATATATAATATATATATATATATATTGTTTATAGGTTTGCATCGGAATATTCCAATGCTAATGACTGCTATAGATATATACAATACATGGTAACACTAATTCGATGCATTAGCGTCGAACCTAGCCTACGCTAATTAACGTTCACCTATGTCGACCCTAATTAGCATCGGCTAGGTTCGACACAAAGGTGTCATTGAGCTGACGTCGACCGTTTTTTCGCCGTAAATTTTTAGTGATGAAAGTTTTTGATGTAAATGCAAACACAAATAAAAATTTGATGCAAATGTCGACTCAAAAGCAATTAGCAACACCCATTTTAGCGTCAAAATTATTTTGAAACTAATTGGGCTTAGCATTGAAAAAATTCCCAACTAGCGTTGAAAATGTCGAATGTTAAGTGGGCATTTTTCTGTGGTGATTATTTAAAGATAATAAAAGGTCAAATGATTCTTTGTTAACTGATGAAACTATGACATTTGTAAGTGATCCTTAAAAAGTTATATTGACATTTACGTATATGATATTAAGTTTTATATCAAATCTTATAATGACAATGAGAGAAATCAAAATTACGATGTTGTGAATATCAAAAAAGTCGGTGACTTCAATTACTACGGATGAGTGAATGATATTATTGACATTAATTGCTCCAGCTTATTTAAGGTTGTCTTGCTCGAATGAGTTTGTGTGAACACAAACACTACCCGGACGAAGAGAGATCAATTTGAACTTTAGTAAACTTTTAAACTTTATGTCATGTTTAATTGTGTGATTTTATGTAGGTATTCATTATATTATATAATAAAGTTCAAAACATAATAATTCCAAATCTTAATTACGAAGATTTGTATTTTGAAATATTGCTCTCATATTTTTTACTTCCAATAAAGCTTTATGTAATTTTTATCTTGAAAATATTATTTGCATTTTCTCTCTTTGCTTCAAACAAGAAAAATTGATGAATTATTAATACTCGGTTTATGATTTTGAATATTTCTAGCACATTTTATTTGTTTTATAAATTTTTAATTATCATAGCATGTATTAAGAATTAGAATTATAGTTTTTCCGTGTTAGTTGAACATTGACAATACACTAATTATGTTTTCTTACATGTATCTTGTATTAATGATTCTTATAGATATGAAAAAAAATTAGTTTGTGGAAACGTGCTGAAGAATTTGTATCTAGAGAAGATCTCGATAGAGAGAGAATAGTATTTCATTGGAATCATCTTCTACACACAACCATCATCTTCTTGACTCACAGGAGCAAGATTAAAGGTGTGTTTGGGGCAGCTGTAGCTTATTGAATAATCTGCTGATAAGTTAGGTACGGTGACCATTACAAATTTTTATTTTTTTTGGAAAAACCATATCGTTGTCAATAAGCTCCCACCGCACCTAAATAGGTGAGGTGTGAAAATATTGTTTTTTGCGTTTTGAAAACGAATAAGCTGCCAAAACACAGTTTACCCAAACAGACCCGATGTATTTTCAAAACACCACCGCACCGAATAAGTCGCCCCAAACGGGCCCTTAAGCGGCACACTGGATTGAGGGGCATAATTATTTCATAATTCTGGATAACAGACATCTCAAACATACAAATGCATTTGGTTTATTGGTATGCCTTTATTATTTAAATTGCTTTTACAGGAATTTTAAATACTTATATTTTATGATTTAGTATTTATACTTTCCTTCACTTTTATAGATTATCATGATGCTCTGATTAGGTGTAGGGGTTCACAACTTGCATAGATATTCAGAATCAAACTCAACGTACTTGTGTTCATATTGAGGTGAATAAAAATGGCGTGCCTTGCAACATGTCAAATTTCACACCACTAGCTTCATATCGAAGTTCACACTACTAGCTTCATATCTTCGAGTTATCACTAGAGATTTAGTGTTAGTGCCAATTTCATTTTAAGATTAGTGCAATAAGGGCGTATAACCATTTAAAATGAAGATATTAGTAGAAGTAGAAGTAAGAAGATTAATTGTCATTATTTTATATTTATTTTGATTAGTAGGCTATGTATTTAATAATTTTCATATGTTTATTATAATAAAGTCAAAATTTGAGATTCTTGGACAAGTTAGACGATAAAGCCTTCAATCACTTGGGGTAAAGTAACATAATTATAAAAATTATTTGATGTTACAACATTGAGATAACCAACCGATAGAAGAAATTTTAGAGGTTGTCCGATTAGGAGTTGATTATCTGTAATAGTGCCAATTAGTGGCCAGTGGTCAAATATAGACGATGTTAGCTACACTAACTCTGTCAAAACTAGATGATTATGTTTCATTGTGGAGACAAGAATGCTTAGGATTATGATTGTTTTTATACTTGCAGACAAAATACGAAACAAATATATCTGTGAAGGAGTTAGTGTTGTTACATTGACCTACAATATTAGAAAGAGTCTTTTTAAAAAAATTAAACTTGGATTTAACATAAAATCTAGCTAAACACCAATAAAATTAAAAGTTATATGTTAATTCATATTTGATTATATTTTCATATTTGTTGTGTCAACAGTCATCCAATTAACATTCTTCGACAGCCCTAACATAAGTAGGATATTAAACGATTCAATTTTGAGTCGAGTTGGAGTCAGCTCGAAAGAAATTCGATCCAAAATTTTGGCTCGTACCTTGGCATGTTTATTTCGGTCCGAGCTTCATATAAGGGCAAAATTCAAACCAATTTTTGAGCGATTGTCGTTGTTCGAGCTAAATTCACAAACTTATCCTACGTACCACCTAATTTATACGTACAACCAAAAATTCCACCAAATCCAAATTTAGGGGTTGCCTTGCAAAAGATTTAAACTAGGATTTAACTTGGATTTAGGGTAAATCCTTGCAAAGAGTCATTTTGGGCAAAATAGAATCTCGAATTTTGTAAATATAAATTTCACATATTTGGCCCGCAAAACCCGGATTTAGTAAATCTTACGAACCGATGAATTTACGGGATTTAACTTCACCCATTGCCCAACAGTTCATAATCCCAAAATTAAGCTATGCAAAAGGAGAAAGTCCTAGTCGCTCTAATCACTCACTAATAACAGTAGTGTTTCTTTAAGGCATTCATGCATGCCATAAAAAATCTACTAATGTATATTAACACAAACTATTAATATTTTTGTTGTGATATGAGAGATTTGGGTGACATAAATATAAAAAAGATAGAGTTTTAGGTGTTGGATGTACATATACATAGGAATTTGGTGATATGTATGTAAATGCCCCTATTAAACTATAAGAATATTTTCAAACATACCACTCAATTATTATGTAATTATACATCTAACATTTAAACTTTAATTTGCACATGTACTTTTCTTTTAAAAAGGTAAAATCGTGATATTTTTTACATGATATGAAATATTTGGGTGGCATAATTATAAAATGCGAAGTTTAGGAGTTGCACGTGTAAATACATATGAATTTTGAGGTACGTATGTTAATGCCCCTAAAATTTTTTTTTTTTGTAATTAAGTTAGACATGTACATTTGATGTCATGAACATATGCATGAGAAGGTGAGCTTCATCTATCACAGCCGAAATCCGTGGATTCCGAAAATCCGCAGCTTTATTAATTTGTCCAAACTGACTGTTTGGGAGGATTTAGATGATATTCAGTTTGAATCTTGTTCTAAATTCGTTGCCATAAACAACTTTAGTAAAATTGGGATGAGCGAAGAGAAAGAATGGCTTGAACACGCATACCTTCCTCAATGGTTTCTGGTAGGAGCAAAGTGGAAGGATTAGAGTTTCTGTGATCTCTATAAGGTGTGACCCAATGTTGTCTTCCTAGGTAGCTCTAATGTGTCACGAAAAATGGGGTGAAACCCAGGGAGGGAGAAGGAGGATCAAGGGTTCGAGCACAGGAGAAGAAAGGAGAAATGTTTAGCGCCGGTTGGTATATAAGTGTATTTCCAACGGCTTAACCGCAATATAGAAATTGTCAGTTTGAAATAACATCATTAGTAATGCATCAAGCTGTCGGATATTAACAAAACCTCATAGGCTCAGAACCTAGGTAAAACGACTCTCTTAATTGCCAACAAGATTTGTCTGTCGTTTTTTTTTTTGTAGAATAACCCATGGTATAAACTATCAATTACTCTAAACATGCCGTCGAAAAAATTTTATGATCATAAGAATCGGCTTTTGCAGTAGTTAAGCTGTCGGAAATCAACTGTTTGATGTTTTGTTGGTAAGTCGTTTGATATTGCGTCAATATTTTCGATGCACAAAAAATCGTCGATTATAAACGGTTTTTTTGTAGTGTAAGTGTTGTGGTATATTGAAATTTAAAACGATCAGCTTTGACAAAGCGAAAAATGGAACGAGAAAATTCACAACAGAAAAGAACACAGCTTTACGTGGTTCGACAAATTGCCTACATCCACGGAGTTGCAAGGGATTTTACTAATTGAGGAATTTACACCAGTGGATCGTCTCCAATTACAAGAGCGAACTCTTTCTCTCACTTCTTCACTCTTCTCTCTCTATAACAAGATACACCGAAGAAGAAGAAAAACGTACAAGAGAAAAAAATATATTTCTCTTCTGCTGCAAACCAACAAGATGAAACCCTTCTTCTTTTGATCCGTGAGCCACCCTACAGGAGAACACCAAGAGAGCGGCAGACTGTGATTCCTCTTCTTGTTCCAACCACACACACAGAAAGAACCAAGAGAGAGCACTTCTCTTCCTCTTTGTCGTAGAAGCGTTTTCATCAGTGAAGAAAGCTGAATAGCGGGAGGGGTTCACAAACTAGAGGAGAGGCAGTGGTTTCTGTTTTTTCGCAAGAGAGAGACGGGAGGGAGCGGTTTTCTTGTTTCGCGAACTGAAGAGGCGGGAGCAGTTAGCGCCAATCGCAAAAGGGAGGTGGGAGCGAGCGTAGTAACGGCAATTTTTTTCCATTAAGTGGAAGATTATAGAGTTAAAGTCAGCAATCATGGCCTATTCATTGGAGTCAATCTATAATCATGGCAGAGGTATATCACTAGATATCAAACTCAAGCTTTTGTTTTTTCCATTAAGTGGAAGATTATAGAGTGTAGTGGATGCTAATTTTGCTATCTAGCTATACTTGCTCACTTTTTAATTTACATGTTCTTCTTGAGTAGCAAAGTATCCCTCCCTCACCTTTTCAATATTGAGGACTCATTTAATTTTTAAAGTGCTCTTTTTTATGTTATTAATAAATAAAAGTGTCAAAATGGTCTCCTGACTTTTCATAAGGTGGTCATTTTAATCCTAGGGTTCATAAAAAATGTCAATTATTTCTCTAAACTCTTTTAATATGAGTCTTCGTAGTTCTCAAAGAGGACCATTTTAGTCTCCATTAAAAGAGTATGTGGACTAAATAACAATCTCTCATTAATTCATTTTAATTCTCTCGAAACCTTTTTCATATATAATATAATTTAGTCCTCAGCAATTTATTTAAATGAGTGAATCACCAGTATAATGGTTGAGTGAGTTTTTGGTGAAGCGTTTTATGAGTGAATCCCCACTTATTTCATGTAATATTTCATATTTATCTTTGTTTCAATTATAAGTTTGCTTTTACATCAACATTGGATTCGTATTAAACCCAATTTAAATATGCCTTGGTTCAAGTATTTTCAAAACAAGATGACCAATTTTGATGGTAGGGATGCTTGACCATTTGTGCTTCCCACTTATCACTTACTATTTACAAACAATAGTTTTTGTTTTTTTTTTGGGATATGACAAAGAAGAATAATGAAAATGCTAAGAAATAAATTTGTCTTCACACAATGGGCCGACTAAGCTCTATTAAGAAATGAAAATAGACAATATTAGATTGTCTATCTTTTTAATCCATTAACATGTATTACTTTCTTATATAATATATTATGCAGTATGTTTAAGACATATTACTATCATGAAAAATTTAGTCAAACTCACAAGGAGTTTTGGTCATCGAAGGATGCTAGACTTGATGTATATTATTATATTCTCTTCTCTGTAGATACTCTCTTATTTATAATGGCTAATTCAATTTTATTTTATATTACTTATCGTCTACAGGTACACGCTTGTGACCTTTTGGCGAAAGATGGTTTAACATCTGAGGATGAAAATGTTGAAGCAAATGTGAAAATGTTGAGGTCGGACAACTTTGATTCTTATATTAACACCACTCAAATTTTTCATATTGCATAAAAACAACTTCTATTTTACATTATAAGAAGCGAAACATAACCTTTTCATGCATATACAATGTGACATATGTATAAATTGAAGTATAGGTCATATATAATTACATAATAATTGAGTGGTACGCATGTAAATATTTTTTTTTTTTTCATCTAAAATTTTCAATGTGATCTCAAATCAGTTGGATTTTTAATCTTTAATTTTTATTTCTTTTTAATTCTCCCTAAAATGTTTGAATCCATTTTTTAATAGCTCCATACTTGTGCTTGTTGCTTGGCTTTTCTTGATAATGCTCTGGTGGGTGTTTGGTATAGCTGGGCCTGGTGGCTCATTGTGTTTCTTCGTCCTTTCTTTTGTTTGTAGGGATGGCAGGAGGAAATATTACGAAACGTGCCGAAAAAGTTTTATCATTTTGTGGAGAGGCTAATAAGCACTTCACCATTTATTTTGTGGTCTCATTTTGAAAGTTGCATCTTCAATATTATGATTATTAGGGAACATTTTGTGGTCTCATTTTGTATTTTGTGTAAACATTACTTTCTTAGTTGTTTTTGTTATGGTATATTGAAATAGAACGATCGACGACGAAGTGAAAAATAAAACGAGAAAAATTTACACCCAAAAAAAGAAACACACAAATTTATGTAGTTTGACAAATTAGTTACATCCACGGAGTTGCAGAGGATTTTACTAATTGAGGAAATTTACACCAGTAAATCCCTTCGACAATTACAAGAGCAAACTTTTTCTCTCTTCTTCACTTTTCTCTGTAGACCGAGATACATTGAAGAAGAAATCCGAAAAACTAGAACTTGTGATGCCTGCAATGCTCCTACCTGTTTCTCCTGCTTCGCCCGCTGCGTTCGAAATGCAGCGAATAGAAGAAAGAAAACCAAAGCCCACCACCTGTAAGAAGCCTTTTCCCGTATCTCTTTATCACGTGAGCAGAACCACCAAAGTAGTCCAAGGGAGCCTTTGCCTTGTTATGCGATGCCTCCCTCTCGTTGCCTCAAGAACGCCTATGTTGTCCGCGGTTTCAGTCCTGCAAACGGCGACGGGAAGCGATCGGAATGACAAAGAGAACAACGTCGTGGAATGACGAAGGAAACAACGAAAGGAACGGAGACGCGGAACTTGAGCGGGAACAACTGGGAGATTTTTTCACGAAATCAGGGAGAGAGTATTCAGGAAGGTGAAGCAGGGGCAGTTATATGCCTTTTTTTTAATTCTCGGACGGGCTCCACACTTAACAAATCTCCCATTTGGAGACCGGTGCACAGACGACAAAGTCTTCTTGCTCAAACTGATATCCTCCACCTCTGCAACTCAATGCCCTTGTCTTCAAGCTAGAAGACCAACTGAAGATGCGCATAGCCTCAGTTTCTCCAGAGTAACACCATTTGTCAACATATGAGCAGGGTTCTAGCTTCCACAAATTTTCTCAAGCAACAACTTCTTGTCATCCAACAATAAACGTATGAAGTGATACATGATCTTAATGTGCTTAGTCCTGGACTGAAATGCTGGATTCCTGGAAAAAAATATGTCGCTTTGATTATCACTGTAGAGAATGCCCTTCTAGTTCTTCTTGTCTAATTCTTCCAAGAAGCCCTGTAGTCATATCAACTCTTTTGCAGCCTCAGACACTGCTATATACTCAGCTTTTGTAGTAAACAACAAAACCGTCTTCTGCAGATTAGAACCCTATGACACTGCAGTGCAACCAAAAGTATAAATATAACATGTAGTACTTCTTCTGGTATCAATGTCTCCAGCTAGATCAACATCATTCACTACTTCCCAATGTTGCTTTACATGATTACTCATATATCTGCTAACAACTCTCACTGCATGGGCAATATCCGGTATGGTGCAAACCATAACATACATAAGTGAACCAATAGTTGAAGCATAAGGAACCTTACTAATGTGATTTCATTCCTCCTTTGACTTGGGTGACTGATTCTTGCTGAGTCTGAAGTGACTTCGCAAGAGTGTGCCAACTGGTTTGGCCTTATCCATGTTGAACCTACTAAGTACCTTTTTCACATACTCAGCCTGAGAGAGTCTCAACATGCCTCTAACTCTATCTCTGGTAATTCCATCTTTGACAATTCTCATACCAAGGATTTGCTTTGCAGCTCCCAAATCCTGCATTGCAAAGTGCTTTGACATCTGCTCCTTCAGATTATTGATCTCCTCAATACTAGCACCTGCAATAAGCATATCATCCACATACAACAGTATGATGATATAGAATTGTCAAAATACTTGACATATCAACAGTGATTTGCCTGACATCTGTTGTACCCTGCACTGTGCATGAAATTATCAAAAGTTTTGTACCACTGTCTAGGAGCTTGCTTCAGGTCATACAAGCTCTTCTTCAATCTGCAAAACTGACTCTTCCATTCCTTCTACCACGAACCCTTCAGGTTGGTGCAAGTAGATGTCTTCTTCAATATCCCTATGAAGAAAGAATGTCTTCACATCTAACTGCTCAAGAAAGAGATCTTCAGTAGCCACCATAGACACTACCATTCTGATGGTTGTAGCTTCATTATAGGAGAGAAAATCTCAGAATAATGCTCGGAATAATCAATATCGTGCTTCTGCTGAAAACCCTTTACAACAAGTATAGCCTTGTACCTCTTACTGCCATCATGCTCAGTCTTCACCTGGTACTCCCACTTTTTGTGTAAGGTCTTCTTCCCTGGTGGAAGATATGCCAACTCCGAAGTTTGATTTTCTAGCAGAGAATTCATCTCCTCCTTCATGGCTAGCTCTCACTTGTTTGAATTTTTATCTTACAAGATTTCTTCATAACTCTGAGGTTCTCCACCATCTGTCAGCAGAATGTAGTTCAAAGTTGGAGAATAACGCTATGGAGAACCTCTAGCCCTTTCTGACTTGCAAACTACAACTATAGGTTAGACTGCTCTAAAACTGACTGTGGAAAAATAGGAGTGGATGCCCCAGACCCACTCTCCTAGTCACATGCATCTTTGTCCTGCATTGTGACCTCTGATAAATCATTAAATTTTACCAACTCAGATTTCTGCAGTGTTGTTTCAGAAATTGTACTGGACTTGTCTTTGTACATAACACTCTATTTGAAAATCACGTTCCTGCTCCTTATGGTCTTCCGACCCTGATCATCCCAGAAATGATATCCAAATGTTTCATCTCCATAACCAATGAAATAACACTTCGTTGACTTAGCCTCAAGTTTACTACGAGCATCAAGATTAATGAGAATATAAGAAAGACATCCAAAAGTCTTAGAGTGAGAAAATTTGACCTCTTTCCCACTCCAGGCTTCTTCAGGTAATTCACAGTTTAATGGAACAGATGACCCCCTATTGATCAAATGAACTATAGTGCTGACCGCTTCTGCCCATAAAGTAGGTGGTATTCCGGCGTGCAATCCCATGCTTCTAGCCCGCTCATTAATGATCATGTTCATGCGCTCTGCAACACCATTTTGTTGTGGTGTCCCTGGAGTGGTCTTCTCCATTCTGATGCCCTGAGATGCACAATACTCCTTGAACCCACCATCAATGAACTCACCACCATTATCAATCCTCAGACATTTCAGCTTTAAGCATGTCTCTGTCTCAACCATGGTCTTCCAAGTCTTGAACATACTGAATACATTAGATTTATACTTTAAGAAATAAACCCATCCTTTTTGCTATGATCATCAATGAATGTGACGTAGTAACGAGAGCCCCCAAGAGATGTCACTGGAGAAGGACCCCACACATATGTGTGTACAAGCTCCAGCTTTCCTACCTTTGGTGTCCTGCCATCGTTCAGGAAACTGACCTTCATCTGCTTCCCCATAATGCAACTCTCACAAATGCTGAGATCAACTGACTTCAGTTCTGGTAGCTTACCTTTGGACTGAAGTTCTTTCGTACCTCTTTTAATCATGTGGCCAATTCTGCAATGCCACAACTCTGTTGTGCTCTCTGCAACAGTAGTATCAACAATGTTAATTAAACTAATAGTCATATACATCGTACTTGTTTTCTTACCCCGAGCCAGTATCAGTGCTCTTTTAGTAACCTTTCAGGTGCTATCTGAGAACACTACTGAATGTCCACACTAATCAAGTTGCCCAACAGAAATGAGGTTCTTCTTCAGTTCAAGAATGTGTCTGACCTTTTGCAGAGTCCTCTTATTCTTGTTTGGAAGTGCAATGTCAATATCTCTCATTCCTACCACGTTTAGAGCTTCTCCATCTGCCAGATATACTTTCCCAAAATCACATGCAACATAATTCCGCTTCAATCCCCGATGGAAAGTTGTATGGAAAGAAGCCCCTGAATCCAGTATCAAGTAATCAACAGAACTATGAACTGTCAACAGTAGTGCATCCAGTAATTCTTCAGTTACCACATTTGCACTGTCAATCTCCTTCTTCTTAGGATTCCTGCAGTTCCTCTTTATGTTACCAGTTTTACCACAATTCGAGCAAGTTACTTGTTTACCAGGCCTTGACTTGCTCCTACTTCTGTTCTTTAATTTTGATATTCCCCTGTTTGAGTTCATGTCATGTGATCTCCTTCTGGAATCAACATTTAATGCCGAACTCGAACCTGAGATCTCGCCAGAATCTTTCTCGCTCACCTCCTCAACCAAAATCAAATCACGAATATTTTCAAATTTCAAATTACTAACAGCCATCCTCATAGCTTCTCAGCTATTTGACAATGAAGCCAATAAGATTAGTGCACGAATTTCATCATCAAATTCAATTTCCACAGACGATAATTGATTTGTGATAGTATTAAAATCATTCAGGCATTGTACAACAAACGTATCTTCCGCCATCTTCAAATTGAATAATTTTTTCATCAGATATACCTTATTATTCACCGATGAATTTTCATACGTACCTGATAGGGCTGTCATAAGATCTGCAGTCATCCTTTCCTTGAAGACGTTATATGTAACGGACCTCGATAGAGTCAATCGAATAACCCCCAGAACCTGTCGATCCAACATATTCCATTCAGCTTCATCCATCATTTCAAGTCTTTTCCCCAATAACGGAAGATGAAGTTTCCTCTCATAGAGGTAATCATCTTTCTGCATCCTCCAGTAGCCAAAATTTGTGTCATCGAACTTCTAAATCTCTGAAACTTTCACTTCATCCGCAACCATTGGCTCTGATACCAGTTGTTGTGGTATATTGAAATCAAACGATCAACGACGAAGTGAAAAATAAAACGAGAAAAATTCACACCCAAAAAAAGAACACACAGATTTACGTGGTTCGAGAAATTGTTTACATCTACGGAGTTGTAGAGGATTTTACTAATTGAGAAAATTTACACCAGTAGATCCCTTCGACAATTACAAGGGCAAACTCTTTCTCTCTTCTTCACTCTTCTCTCTACACCGAGACACACCAAAGAATAAATCCGAAAAACTAGAACCTGTGATGCCTGCAATGCTCCTACATGTTTCTCCTGCTTCGCCCGCTACCTTGAAATGCAGCGAATAGAAGAAAGAAAACCAAAGCCCTCCACCTGTAAGAAGCCTTTTCCAGTATCTCTTCTTCACGTGAGCAGAACCGCCAAAGTAGTCTAAGGGAGCCTTTGCCTTGCTATGTGATGCCTCCCTCTCATTGCCTCAAGAACGCCTAAGCCGTCCGCGTTTTCAGTCCTGCGAACGGCGACGGGAAGCGACCGGAACGACAAAGAGAATAGCGTCGCGGAATGGCGAAGGAAACAACGAAGGGAACAGAGACGCCAAACTTGAGCGGGAACAGCTGGGAGATCGTTTCACGAAATGAGGGAGAGAGTATTCGGGAAGGTGAGGCGGGAGCAGTTATATTGCCTTTTTTTTTTGTTAATTCTCGGACAGGCTCCACACTGAACAGTTTCAATATCTAATTTTAAGAATGTATGTTGAGTTAACTTAGTTTGTTGCTGTTTAGAATGCAATGAAGTATAGTGTTGCATGTTTATTAATGATATATGAGTTGGAAGTGTTATTTTTGTTTAGTACTATTATCATTGCTTCATTGTTTTTATTTGGTTGTGCTCGATAAATTTAAGTAGAATGTATGCATATTTATCAAGTACAGATGTGTTTAAATACTATTTTATTGGTCCATAATGACGAGATTTATCTACAACGCACATGAAGTTGTTCTATGCGGAAGGAATATTAAGAATTAAAAAAAAAAAAAAAACTGCATCATTTGTGGTTGCTGTAACACACATAGCTGCATATAATAATATGCTATTTAAATATATGCGGATAATGTGGTTGTTGTAGCCCACAGTCTATGTATTTCCGCGGTCATTTTTAAATTGTTGTTAAAAGTTTTGTAATGGAAAACAAATACGACGGTTAGTCCAAGGGAAAAATTATTCTGCATGTTCATCGCATGCATTGATACATGCGGTGAATCAATAAAAATACTCTCTTTATTAAAAGTGTATAATAGTGAATCTCAATGTATTATCTTTTTTTTCAAAAAAAAAAACCTTCTGCACTGTCCGTATAGAATAAGAGCTCGTCCAAGGGTTCTAAATCGCTGCTAAATTTGTTGTGGCAGTTTAAAACCGCCATCATAAAGCTTTACGACCTGTTTAGGGCAGCTTATAAATGCGGGCGGAGTTTTCAAAATGCGACTTCATCGTTTGAAATACACATTTTGACAGCTTATTCAAAAACGCGGATGAGTTTTTACACTAAACGCAGGCCGCGGGCCACCCTAGGGCCGCATTACAAGATAAGCTGCTTATCTAAATAAACACAAGCTGCCTCAAACGCAGTCTTAAATCCGCTGCAAAATAATTTTTATCTTATTTACATTTGCCAAATGAAAATTAAATATATATTTAGTAGAGGGGTTTATTGAGGGAAGAATCTAGTTCTATTATATAAAAAGTAACAATTACGGTGTTATTATTGTTGACTTCATTTTTTTCTATTTTTCTCTCTCATTGCTCATGCTTTCTTCTTCTGTGTATGTGATTCAAAGATAAATCAAAAGTTAACATGGCTCAAGATTTAATAATATGATTTAAATAACACAATAATATAAATGCTTGATAGAAATAAATATAATTTATTTTTAATAATAATAAATTTAAAATTTAATTTAAAGCTTATCAAGATATAATTGTGTACTATAAATAGGAAAATATATATTTATAAGTATTAAATAATTTTAGAAAATAAAAAATAAATTTAATACATATGTATAAATGCTAAAATAATTTATTTTAAGAATATAAATTATACTAATAACATGATTTATACAAAAATAAAAAGAATGAAAATTTTATAGTATAAAATATATATAGTTAAAAGTTTATTAAAACATTCATACAATATGCAACCTATTTAATATTTAAAAAGCTCATGCTTTTTTTTTTTTTTTCAGCTCAACACATATTTCAGCTCTCATTATTTTATAATTCCACATATGGAAGAAAACTTAATGTTTTATTGTTTATATAGAAAAAAACATTTCTACAACTTGAGCTCAGAAGTTACTTAGGTGGTGAGCTTATAGTGAATTGATTTAAATAAGCTCATTTTTGTTGAATCAAAAATTGTTCGGGAGGCACACTTAAGGAATAGAGTGCCGGAGAGAGGGAGGGAGGGAGTGGAGGAAGCACAATATTAAACAGTAAATTTATGTAACCTGCATTCATGAGATCAACCCCCCACTTATAGGATTGAGGAGTTGTACAATTACATACTATACCATTAGATCGGGTGGCTATTAGGTCAAATGACCATTAAGCCGGGCTTTTTGTTAAGGAACGGTGCCAACTGCTGTGGAACTGAATGATCTGCTTCACCCCTTTGGTCTGTCTAGGGTGGAGTAAGTCGGATTTTTCCGAATGAGTTTGGCCAAACACATTCTTTAGGAGTTGATATACTCTTATTCTCCAGGGAAGTATTATCCTCCCGATACGCAAGAGCCGGTCAGCTAGGCGTGCAGTCCTAGATCGTCTTTGGAGAGCTCTGTGATGCCATGTCACCTCTTCCACCCTTTTGGTTGGTTGTTCTGATCTGATCCTCTATTAGTCCATAACTCATTCAACTTAAGTTAAGGTGATCATGGCTAGATCATCAAGAATCAGAACTCAAACACTCCTCAAGGCCCATGAATCCTTTCTAAAGTTTTAAGAGGTTTCCTAAGAGCCTTTAGACCTCCCTTTATGAGCCAAATTGGCGAAGTCAACAAATTTAACTTAGGACACCCATAAAAACTTATGGGACTCACAAAATCAAACCTTCATGCTCGTTACTTCACTTTAGAATGAACTTGACTAATCTATTGGTATTTAAGAGCCATGTTTAAGTCACCCTGGGTTAGCCCCTGGCCCAATAGGCTATCATAAAATCCCTTGAGGATTTTTGCAAATATAAATCAAATCAAACTGAACTAAACTAAGTTTAAAATTAAAAATCAAACTAAACCTAATCCTAAATTTAAACTAAATATAAACCTAAACTAAGATCAAAGGAAATTTTAAAATTAAATTAACACTAAGACCAAAATAAACTAACAATAAAATTCAAACTTAAATTTAAGCTAAATATAAAGTTTAAACCTAAACTCAATATAGCCTAACACTAAATTAAATGCAAGACTAAGATCTAAACTAAACATATACTTAAAATTCAAGGCTCAACATGACGAGCTCGCCTGACAGAGAGCTCCATCATGTGGGTGAAGGTCAGCAGATAGCTGCAGATGGTCTAGCACAGCAGACATATAATTTTGATCGTCGGGACAAGTGACATATGAGTGTTGTGGATGAGGAGGAAGATGAGAAGGTGGATGAAGAGTTTTATTAGGTGTTTGATGATGTTTCCCAGCCATAGGGGTTTATGTTTTGTTTTTTAATTTCCGTTTATGATTATGTGAATATTTATTCTATTGTGAACTTTCATATGTTTAGATCCGTATTTATTAAGTTATATTTGTTAGCATTATTTACGCTTTATGATATAGATTTAAGTTGTAGTGTTGGATAAGTAAGTCATTATGCTACTCGTATTTGCTATGTACAGGTTTCTGAGAATATAATCGTTTTTTTTTTTGTTATAGGTTTGCATTGAAATAGCATCAAAAAGTCGGTCTATATCTATAAGAGGTAGAACGATAACGATATTGTTTCATATTTGTCGATGATATTCCAACAAAATTAGCGTCGGACATAGATTGACATAATTACATCTGACAGTGGCAGACACTAATTTTATGACGGCCATTGATCCGATGAAACTAGTTAACGTTAATATTTACGGACGCCAAGTCGACACAAAATACTTGTGTTAGACATTTGCGACGCTAATAAATTTACCGACCCCAATTTTAATGATAAATTATTTCCGACACAAATCCGATGCTAATATCATATAGCATCGGACTTTCCCCTAATCAACAAAAATTCTGTAGTGTTTGTTATGTATTTTTAAAGTTATGCGCTCAATTATAATAATTACATCAACATTTAGATGTTTGCTCATCCTTAAACAATGGCCAATTAAACATAATTACACAAACTATAAAATCATTGTCCAAATTCTTTGTTTGACTCCTGTTGATAAATAAAGATTTGACATACTTTATAGGTCCCATGTACATAAGCTAAAGACTCTATTTAGCTTAGGTTAGTTTTATATGATTGTATAATATCAATAACTAAATGCAACTATCTATACTATTAAGTAAAGCAAATATAATATTATGTATTATTAAATAAATTATTTCATTCAATATTTAAACTTGAAGATAGTTAAATAAATGACCGTGACATTCCTATTTCAATGCCCTCACAAATACATTCATAAAGCTCAACAAAAGCTTCTATTTATATTATGAAATGAGGTTTGAAAATAGTTATGATAGACATTTTTAAACACTATAGACACTAATCTGTCCCCCTTCATAATACAGTTTTACAATACATATTACACCATGATGACGACACTCGTCCTAAAATAGAAATCTAATATGCTTACTAAATTGATAATAAAAATGCAGAACTAAATTTTAAAAAAAATGCTAAAAAATAATACTAATAAGCACCACCACCCTAAAATGCTTGCTCATAATGCATAAAAATTTACAAAAATAAATAAAAAAATAAATAAAAAGTAAGAAATAGGGACTCCATACGAAGCATAACTATTCTTTATCTTTACCATTCTTTTGCTCATAAAATGGAGGCTTTTGATATAGTGGTTGTGACGAGAATGAATTGTTGGTAGGGCCAATTTTGATGAATCAATTATTAAACTTTGCCAATGTAGGCCTAGTGATTGCTCCAAGAATAAATTTAAAAAAATTTTGAATTTTGCAATTTTCTAAAATTATTACTTGTGTTGGTGAGTGAAGAATAAACTAAGAAATCAACATTTAAATGGGCTTAAAAAAAGCACATTTAAATGGGCTAATGGACGGGCCCATTAACTCGCAGGAAGAGTTTATTTTAAGAATAAATTTCAACCATTACAACAATAAAATAAAGATGGTTATTATTGATTTTGAGGCCCTTTCTAAGTAAGTCAAATGTATTGATTCCGTAAATTTAACTGTTCGGCTTAAAGAAAATTAATTGCAAAATACAACAATGAATTTGTAAATCACCCATTTGAGTAGGGCTGTCAGAAGAGGTCGTTGTTCGCGAACAGTTCGTGTTCAGTTCTTCGTTAATGAGTTCGTGTTCGATTCGTTCGATAAGTAACGAGACGAACATGAACAAATTTTTTTTCGTTCGGTCAGTTAAACAAACCAAACATGAATAGTGATGTGTTCGTTCGTGTTCGAATCGTTATTGTTCAAAATATAAAATAATTTAAATTAATTATATATAAAAATTTTATGATATTTTAAAAAATTAAATCTTATAAATTATAATATATAATACATTAATAATAATAATATATTCATATACTATATTAGTAATATACTTATATAGATATTATATATTTATATAATATAAGTTATATAATTAATATAATATATTATTTATATATATTAATATTAGGGATGTGAAACTGGCTCATTGTTCGCGAACAACTCGTGTTCGGCTCGTTCGTTAAGAAACAAACACGAACAGTGACTTCACGAGCTTATTTCAAACAAACTAAAATTCAAACGAACCAAACACGAACAAGAGCTCTGTTCGGTCGTGTTCGGTTCGTTTACACCCCTACATTTGAGTGAGTTTGTCTGCAAATGTTGGAAATTATGAAGTATATTATATATAAAATCATACATTTGTAGTGCTTTCTATGTTTGACTGCTTATTAAAAATAATCGGGTCTTTATGCATAAATAGCACAGACATTATACTTGCATATCTCCCATCCGACACTTTAAATTTACAAATAAAACACTTAAAACTTAAAATTCCAAAATAACTTAAATAAATCCTTCAAAACAGCACATTCAGACAAATTCTGAATTACACTAGATTAAAAAATAAGATGCACTACAGTAACTTGAAATTTCATGAGCAACTGATGACAGGTCAGATTCTTGGAGACCACCGTGTAATATCATGGTCCACGCCCGCGTAATATTTTCTCCTCAAATACAATTTCTCTCTCTTACTCTTAATTTTTTGAAAATATTTTGCATACTGAGTCTGACTCCAATAACACTGCCAAGTGTAAATCAGTGGGCTCTCTTTTAAAAAAATTTAAAATTTTTGAGTCATCTTGGTTTAAATTTATTGGAGTCTAGATCCAGATCTGCGTCCAGACTCCGCATGTAAAATTTTTCCCAATTTTGCACGTGCTTAAATAGTGTTGAGTCTTTGAGGATGAGAATGGAGGAACAGTGATGTTTTTGCTCCATTAAAAAAAATATAAGTCTAGGGTGTGGGATATGTATGTAAAGATATTTTTATTTTTCTGAAAGTTGAAGTGATGACAATGTTAACCAAAGATTTTGATGTATTATAAAAAAGTAAAAGTGTAAATGTTAGATATGTAAATACATAAGAATTGGGTGGTATGAAGTTAAATGTGAGGCATTACAATTTTAAAAGTGATGCGAAAGATTTTGACCATTGATCTACAGTTACAAGAAAAGACATCTTAAGTTCTGATGGATCAGGAAAAGAAAATTGACTTCTCCATGCAATCATCGAAGGGCCAAGCAGAAACTGAGGCCCGCAAATAATTGATCACCGCCAAGGTTTTTAAATCAAAGCTGAGCCAAGCAAAACTAATCGTGTCTGAAATGATTGAATTTAATACGAAATCATTTATATTAAAATTTGTCCGCCCAATAATTCACTAACCAACAATTTCAGAAAAAATTAAGAACCAAGCGAATAAAAATAAAAAGAAAACAGTCTCACAATATTCTCCCAAATTTATTTATGTGAAATTATTTTAATCTCAAAATTTATAAAAATATCAAATTAATCCTATATTTTTTTTTTACATTGAGGCTAAAATAAATCATGAAAGACTACTAAAATTGAGTTTTAAAATAATTAGAAATTATTTTGTCAATTATATAAACTCTAAAACTAAGATTTCGTTTGATAGACTGAAATTTCATTCGGTTGGAACGAATGTTGACGTCTGTAAGAATTCTCATCGTGAAGCTGTGGGAGATGAACCGAAGTTCTTTCGCAAGAATGACACTGTATATTAGGAATATGTTTGGACAAATCTCAAGAACATGCAATTGACCACACAAAGAGAATTGTTGTACATACATTTGTCATTACGCTTGCTGGCCTTGGAAGCCGACAGAAAGAAAGACTGGCCGACTCAACGAACACCGCACGATCACGTTGACACTTTCCCAACCTACTTTTACAGTCGATCGGAGAGAATTCCGTTAATATAGACACATTGACTGAATATGGGATGCGTGTCTGATTACGGTAATAGACTCTCTACGTGATGAAATAATCATGCCCAAAAGTAATGTGTCTTCTCTATTGACTCTCTCAGAAAAGGCGGTCGAAGATCACTAAATGACTCTGGGCCGACTGAATGAATACCAAGTGACCAAGCAAACCATTACAAATACAAAGTGGTCTCGAATGGTAATTACAAATATGGAACGACACAAATAAATGTTACAGGTCAAAACATGTATTATTCAATTACCGGTAACATTCCTATTAAGACGGAGACAATCATATAATTTGATATACCCCACACATATAATTTATAAATAACAGTCATTTTTAGTTAAAAGAAGTCATTCGACAATTTTTTAAAATATAAGATGTTATTTGTGTTTTATTTCTCTTTTCCTTCATTGGTCTCTTTTTCTTGAACGTGAAATTTAGAATCCAATAGTCATACTTTTACCATTTCAGATCACAACTGATAGGTACCATCTGATTTATCAAACACCACTTATGAAAAAAAAGTTAGTGAATGCTGCCGCTGTTAAAACAGAAGCCTAAAACAGCATCTGAATAATGGTGAACCGAAATTCAAATTAAAGAACTCAAATTAAATAAATCACATAAAATTTAACAATTATACAATTACAACCACATTAATATGAAACCAAATCCAACAGACTGAAGCTTAAACATCACAGAGATTGCTTCCAACCAAGCCTTCTATTCCATCAAACACTCACTGTACAAACACAAAGGCCGCAGGAGAAACCTACGTTGAATACTCAAGCGGCGGAGGTGGTCTGAACTTCCGATGATTGCCACATTATATCCTTGAGCGCAGGCCGGAGATCGTTGCAGCAGAACCTCTTGTATTCCAGCGTATCGCCGCCGTCCATTTTCACGTCCACCACAAGCACGGATGGAGCCACTGCGAAGATCTCTGCGGCCACCGCAAGTCGCCCTTTGCGGCCCCGCTCCTCTCCTTCCAACCTAACCCCTGCGGCTGAGCTCTTCGTCACACGGAGCTTACCGGGAACTCTCGCCGCCAGTTCTTCTAGTCTTGATACGATCCCACTCGCCGGCCCCTTTGTTGCAAACCTCATCCCTTCTTCTCTCATGTTTTCCCTGCTCTCGAAGAGAGGAGAGAGATCGAACCCCTCTGATAGAGATATCAGATGGAACGCATTCAGTCTCTCTGGTTCATCCCCATCTTTCTTTGCTGAGGCAGCTGGTGGATCTTCGGAGATCGGTTTGGGAATGGGGTTTTTACGGAACCAGGGGTTTTCGATCAGGTTAGCGACGGTGATACGGGTGCTGGGATTGGGATCGAGCAACTTCGTAACGAGGCTGCGAGCGTCAGTAGAGAACCATGGGGGGCATTTGAAATCGCCTCGGTGGATCTTTCTGTACATGTTTATGATGTTATCGTCTTTGAAGGGAAGGGATCCGGCGAGGAGGACGTAGAGGATAACCCCACAGGACCAGAGATCTGCTTTAGCGCCATCGTAACCCTTATTTCCGATGACCTCCGGAGCAACATAGGCCGGCGTGCCGCAAGTGGTGTGAAGTAGGCCGTCGGCGCGGACATGATCTGCGAAGGCGGAGAGACCGAAGTCGGCGATCTTTAGGTTTCCGGCTTCATCGAGGAGGAGATTTTCCGGCTTGAGATCGCGGTGATATACGCCGCGCGAATGGCAGAAATCCACAGCTGAAATGAGCTGCCGGAAGTAGGAGCGAGCGGCGTCCTCCCTGAGACGGCCAGATTGGGCGATCATGGAAAACAGCTCCCCGCCGCGTACGAGCTCCATGGCGAAGTAAATCTTGGATCTCGTAGCCATCACTTCGTGAAGCTCGACGATATTTGGGTGGGTGACCATCTTCATGACGGATATCTCCCGCTTTACTTGCTCGGTCATCCCCACCTTGATAACCTTCTCCTTGTCGACAACTTTCATGGCGACGTTCTTACCGGTGCGCAGGTTGCGGGCAACGTATACCTTGGCAAACGTACCTTGACCTAGGACGCGGCCCAGTTCATAGC
This sequence comes from Phalaenopsis equestris, assembly GCF_001263595.1. NCBI lineage: Eukaryota > Viridiplantae > Streptophyta > Magnoliopsida > Asparagales > Orchidaceae > Phalaenopsis > Phalaenopsis equestris. The sequence continues at coordinate 119,350 of NW_018164992.1, read as the reverse complement.
GGCCATGGAGAACGCTCCGTCCCTCTGCCGCCGGCGAGGACGAATCTAGCTCCTCCATTTATATAAGATGTTTCAGAGTTTAAGCTCGAAAGAAATTTGATGGTTGAAAAGTGTAGATTAAATTGGAAACAGCGGAGGATAAACGGCGGCAGCGTCTACCCGTCTTCAACGTGCTTCCGGTGGCAGGACCGGCCGTCGTGCTGCTTGCGTCTGCCGGCGAGGTCGGGATCAGATCTCCTCATCGCGACGCATTCCCCGGTGTCTGGAGGGTCGAAGAAGAGGGGGTAGATAGAGAGAAAGAGCACGCGCCCGCCAAGCTCTCGCCGCTCTGCGAGGAGGACAGATGGCACAAGAGGCTGCGAACCGTAAGGCAGTGGCTTGCCCTTCTATTTATAGTTCGAGTGAGCGGTTTGAAGTCTATATTAGCGGTTTTGTCCGATTTCGCCCATTGTTTTTAGCATTCACGGCACCTCGTGAGGATGAACATTGGAGATTGGGCGGTGAACGGAAAGAATTACTTCTATTTTATGGAACTTTTAATAAAGAGAATGAGCGTATTATATAATTAGAATTTTTATGGTTACATATATATATATATATTCG
>NW_018164992.1:113339-118737 GCF_001263595.1 Phalaenopsis equestris | reverse complement strand
TATATATATATATATATATATATATATATATATATATCTAGATTCTAAATTTACCTACATAATATTAAATTGTTAAAAGAACTAGAAATTTTATAAATTGCATCATATTAGACAAATTAAACAATCATCATCCCTTTGCCATTTGAAGTATGGGAACTCAATATCCTCGGGTCATTCCCTCAATTAGGCATACAACAAAGTTCTTGCACATCACAATAGATTACTTCTTAAAGTCAGTTGAAGCGAAAAAGCACTCACTCGGATCATAATCAAGACATCCGGAACTTCATCTTATTGGACTTAATCTGAAATATTGTTTGTTGCTCATTATAATAACTAAAAACGGGACATGGTTTGCTGATAAAAGAGTGAAAGATTTCAGTCAAAGTCTGAGGATTAACCTAAAACTTACTTTTATTCACTACCCGTGAACAAATGGGCGGGTTGAGGCGGCAAACCAGGTTTTATTAAACCTACAAAGGAAGAATGACGAATGAGCAAGAGGGATTTAGGTTAAAGTTTAGTCATAGTTATATGGGTGACTTATTTGACCCCTTCCACTTCGACCAGGTAAACACCATTCAAGTTGTCACCAAGATGAAAGTTATGCTACCGATCGAGTATAACATTCATAGTAAAATAGTGATGATAGCCAACGTGCATGACGAGATGGATATGATTGAATGTCAAGAGGAAAATAATGAAGAAATAGAACTCGCGCTCGACCAGATGGAAGAAATATTGGTCGACCCAGCCCTCATGCAGGAAGAAAACAAAAGAATGAATTGGTATTACAACAAGCATGTTTGGAAAAATGCATTCTTTTTTGGAGATCTTGTGTTGAAGAAAACAGACCAGATGGAATGCATGCAAACGATTAACAAGCTTAATCAAATGTGGACCAAGTTGTTAATCGTCAATAAACAAGTCACTCTCATGGCCTACAAGTTAAAATCTTACACGGAAAAGGTGGTGCCCCACATGTGGAAATGAGAGTATTTAAAGATGTTTTATTCATGAGCTATGTAAATGTAACAATAGAATAATTATTAAAGTCCCAACTCTTCTGTTTCAATTACGTTTTATTGAGTAAATTTGCACCATACCAATGAAAGTTTTTTTAGCAATGGGTGATCTCAGAGCTAACGGTACTCGACAAACTCGTCTATGGATCACACAAGAAACAATCTAATTTGATCAAACTGACACTCAGGGAACTCAACAAAGATTCACGCAGAGGGTTATCAAGCTTGTGAAGCCTTTTAAGTAGATTTAAGATGAATTATTAAAGTCCCAATTCTTTTGGTTTCAATTATGTTTTCTTGAGTAAATTTGCACAATACCAATGAAAAGTTTTTTAGCAATGGGTGATCTCAAAGCCGACGGATACTCGACAAACTCGTTTATGGATCACACAAGAAACAATCTAATTTGATCAAACTGACACTCAGGGAACTCAACAAAGATTCATGAAAAGGTTATCAAGCTTGTCAAGCCCCTAAAGTAGATTAAAGATGAATTCTTAAATGTCGAGGTGCCTTTTGGTGAGGTGGAAAATTTTCTTTAGAAACTCAAAAGATAAGTGTGCTCATAATTGAGCACTCCTCAGATGGGTGACCTCCAAGGAAGTTACACTAATTAGGCAAAACAGTGAGGTCATTACGTCAAAGCAAATAATACCTTGCAGGATGAGAGTTCGGGCTGTCACAAATGGTATTAGATCATTACAACTCTAGAAAATGTGAAGTGTTGCACCGTGGGAGACACCACTTGAATCCTGTATGGAACAAAATATTGCATGGTGGGAGCTCATGCATGAAATCCCTATTCCCCTAAATGATTACAAACACCTCTTGGTAATTTTTGGTAGCTATTTTTGGTACAACTCACTTGTGGAGTGTCTTATAGAGCCTTGAGACGCATTTGTGGCCTCTAGGGAAGTTTAAGGGTAATATTCAACTCATATCCAGGCTTTCGTGGTCCACACGCAGCTTGAATTCCCCTCCGACAAATTTTTTTGAGGCCCGCGCCTGTGAGGTTCCGGCGTGACCACGGTCAAATCCGATGCGCATAAGCCGTGGCTACTGAAACACACCCAGGCCACCTAGGCAGCGTAACCATGCCTGATGGCAACATAATCACGCAGCCCAACCCAAGAGCCCGTAACAAAAATTAAAGTTGAGGCATTAAATATGTAAATAAAAAAAAAATTGAGTGGTATATACGTAAACCTTCCTAAAATAAATTCAGTCTTCACCTCCTGCAGCCCCACACCATTCAATTTTATTGTCTGGCTAGCTTCCTTTGGGGCATTACTCCGCGAATCGGCACTGCTGTCTTCCGTCGGGCCGCGCAGTTCAGCACCGCAAATAGCGCTCTCACATCCGTCCGGATTCAAACGTCGTAGTCACTTTCCTCCCCAGATACCACCGTCCCCAAATCCTGCCAAAACCTAACCCTCAAATCCTTCCAAACCCTAACCCTAAATCTTAAACTCTTCCAGCGTCTCCAGACCATACCAGGGACTCCCGTCACCGATTCCAAACCAAGTTTTCAACCACCTCCTACCTTTCAGATTCCTTATCTCGTAGAAACGGGACCCTCCATCCTCCTCCCCACCGCGCCGATTCAGATTCCACAGACATCGTTCCAAAATCTTTCGATTTCTACCGTTCCTTTAAGCTCCACTCCCAGATTCTCGATCGCCATTCACACTATCGGAGTTCTTCCGGAGCTGCTGCCCTAGAGGCAGCAGGGCGAAAGCGGGTTGTTTATTATTAAATTGGGAAAATAATATTTATTTAAATAATGTTATAATAAAATAATAACACCCAAAAAAAATTACTATTTGCAAATGAGTCACTCTCTTTCCTCTATTTTTCAAATTTTCACTAAAATATCAAACTTAAACTTAATGATAAAACCCCAGCTATATTTTCATTTCTATCAAATTCACAATGATTTGATGGTGTACATTATAATTATAAAAATCACCTAGATGTTTAATTTATAAATAACAATGTTCTGTATGTAATTATCACTGAAGAATTAGTAGAACAATAATTAAAAATTACTTGATAAAAATACAAAATATTATTCTTTAAATAATTTTAATATTTTAAAGATAAAACTTTCAAATTTAATATATTTTGAGTATATTTTTTTAAACGAGCCCTGACTAGCTTGAGCTTGACTTGATAGTTCATCGAGCTCGGTTCACGAATCACTTATCTCGAGCTGAGCTTGAGCAGGCTTTTGAGTCGGCTTTACTCACTTAAACCCCTAAATCTCACTTCTGATCATGTTACTTTGCATTTCATGTGTTTGAATTCTCACAATTACCCGAACAAGAGGACAACGGATGGAATAATTTCTTCTATGAAAAAAATATACGTCTAGTTAATCGTGTGTCCTAATAATGGTGAGGATCTTATCACTTCATAGTGCATTTCAAAATGAATTTTGTTATAACAAATTAATTTTGTTATGAAAAAAATAAAAAATATATCATCGGGTGAATCGCACGTCTTGACAATGGCAAGAATCTAGCCACATCATAGTACATTTCACTTGATTGGATCATTATCGTTGATCATTGTCGTTGACTGATGACGTGCATACATACTTAATAATTTCTCTCATTTATGGTCACATCCCATGATTATTTTTATTTTTTAAATTTAAACTATTTTTATTAATCCCAACCAAACATAAAAAATAGAATGTAAATTAAAAATGCAATTTATTAATTTTATATGATAGGTTAACGAACTACAAATGACTTAATTTGATTAGAGTATGTCTAAGATCATTCAATTACCATTGAATAACTTGTTGTATATCATTTATGATAATGAATTGCTTAAAAGTTCTAAGTTTGTTAAATGAAAAAAAAGGTTATTAAAGCAATTACGATTTATCTATTTCAAAAATGATTATATACATATAATATAACTTGCTAATTTTAAATTTGTATAGTCCCTAGATGCTTAGCATGGAAGCCAACTCAAGGTTTTCGCTCAACCACCAATAGCGGGACACTCTCCAAGTTGGAATGGGGTTCGTTTTCTCCAACCTTCGCTGAAGTGGGTAACAAAGTAGACACTCCGTCACCAGTGAACGTCATGGTGCAGCGGAAGTGATTGGCCTGCCTTATATCAAAATTTTCCAAGAAGTAGTCAATATGATTATCTGCCAAGGACTGTAGCACCTCTGAATGATGCATAGAGTTGATAAAACCCATCAAATGCGCGTCCTGAACGATGGGGCCAAACTTTAAGCACAACTCACTAGATGATGTCTTCTGTGACAATGGCAACCAGAACGCCACTCTACTGACAAGACTTGATGTACAACGTCAAGAAAACTCCACATTGGACAAAGATACATACTGCCCCGACAGAGGTTTGAATTTTTGTTAAGCACGACAGTTCTTCGCCGTTTTGTCATTGTGCATGGTGTGGATCGGCCTCTGCAAGTCTTCGATCCTAGAGGTGTACTCGGCTCAGATCTCCTTTTCAGCATCTCTAGGGTCGCCAAGCTGCAGACGAGCAATCACAAGGAGGGCCACATCCAAGGTTCGTTGTTGCTTGATGGCCCGTTTTCCCATTTTCATACTAAACTGACGAGCGCACAGTGCTTCCTGGCTCAAATGCGTTTGCAGATAATCACAGAAGCTGACAAAGTTAAGCAGAATGAAAAACTGCACTTCAAGAGAATGCATTAGGCAATCTTCTAATCATAACAGTAGTCCAAGATTGTATCGGGAATCCATGTTCGGCAAGGACGGTTGTCGGCACTATTTTTGGTGTGGGGTTTGCCCGTAAGAAGCTGTCGGTCATCGGAATTGAAATCCCATTGCCCGCTTCGGAAGAACATTTAAAAAAAATTAATTTTGAAAAAGATGAAGTCAAACTTACCCCATAATTTTCATAGTTTAGATGAAAGAGCGGTCTACCTCAAATCCTGTATCTATCCTGAAGGATGAACACAAGAATTGAGGGTGAGACTCGATCAAATAAACTAGAGAAAGTTATGACATCCGTTTGGTCTGCGAAAACCAATGTATTGGCCGACAAATTCCCCTATTTAATATAAAGAATTAAATAGGGTTTATATTATACTGGGTTCGGGAAAAGCTTCCTATAAGGGCAAGCCCCTATAGTTAATTACATCTTAGGTAACAAAAGTTACCTAAGAATACTCTCGATAAAAGTCAAGAAAAATTATCTTCAAGGAGTTCAAATGGTAAGGACATCTCAAAGATATTGGACTAAGAAGTGTGAAGGGGGATTGGTTCAAATTTGGAACATTTTATTTTGGAGTCCAAAGGAGGAAACACTAGAGGATGTCACGGATCCGAAGTAGAACTTCGGTGACTTCCCAAGCTATCCTATTA
>NW_018164992.1:111455-112003 GCF_001263595.1 Phalaenopsis equestris | reverse complement strand
ATTTAAACTTTATTATGTTGCTTAATAATTCATGTTGAATATCCTGATGCTCAGTGAATATTGATGTCTTGATTATCCCTAAGAATAGGGTAAATGTCATTTGTCTTTTTAATTTGAAAATTATGTGGGTGAAGACCCTTTAGGAGACAAATTAGTGTTATTAAGAACACTTAGCCAAATATTAGTCCTAACTGGACTTGTGGTGTTTTAAAAAAGTTCGATTATGTTGATTTTTCTAATCCTCTTTTAACAAGTGGATTTCAACTTAAGTTCACCACTAAGTCCTTAAGACCTAAGTGAATGTATTAAGTATGTGTATTAATTTTAAAAAGATTTAAAACTTTAAGTGATCATTATCAAGATCATTTTAATATTATAAGGGTATGAAGTCAGTGTTTTCCAAAGTTATACCCATAAATTCAAAAATCATTTTATGCTAATGAAGTTTCCAAAATTTTGATAATTATTGGAATCATCTTATAATTTAGCAAAGTGAAATGAGTTTCTACCAATTAAGCCCATTTTTGATTGCAAATCATCAAATGGGT
>NW_018164992.1:103426-107632 GCF_001263595.1 Phalaenopsis equestris | reverse complement strand
ATTTCAAATAGAATTGGATAGATATCCATTCTAAATGAACCATGGATCAATGAAATCCCCATTTTGGGCTCTCATGTATTGATCTTAATTAGTGCATTGTGAAGATATAGTAAGGGTATAATGTACCTTAGCTTCAAATCAACACCCAGGGTCAATCCTAAGGCCAAGTAACTCTATAAGAACTCTTCTTGAGCTCCCCCATAATAATCTTACCTTCTAAATATTAGAGGTTAGGACCAATATGTGGAATCTCAAGTTGAGCAAAGAGAAGAGTTTTGAATTTCTAATGGTGAGGATACCTTTTCTAGTTTTCTAAGACTAGTCAATAGGAAAGTCCTATATCTAGACCTAGGCTACTAAAGAAGTTTTTAGACCTCAACCAAAAGTGAGGTCAACAACGGTCAGACGATTCTTCTAATTCCTCCCTAAGATCGCCTCCAGCTAGTTGGTCCTTACGAGGGATCATAGACAGAGGATTCTTCCCATACCCAGGCGCGATAGCTGAGAGAGAAAGAAAGTTGATCGTATATCATTGGAATTTTTGTCGAACTGTTGATAGACAGAAAAGCTGGAGGAAACTATGATCCCCTTACGCAGATACAAAGAATACAACTTTCTTCATCTTAGTGGGCTATATAATCTCATCGTCTAGTCATATCAAATGATCGACCAACAACCTCACTCAACACTGCCTCTTTGTTGCTCCATCAGACCACTCCCCTCCGACTGATGGCCAAGTTCCATCTTGAAACCCTGGAAGAAGAGGGAAGATTTACATATGTAACACTCAAATCATATATTTCCTAATATTTTCATACATACCACCCAAGTTAAAAAAATTCTATATTTATATTGCTAAATTCGTTTTTCCTTAGCAAATTATCCTCCAATTGGCAACCCGCTGTCCGACCAACTACTTCGACCGGTTATTGTTCCCAATGACAGCCCCAATAGCTACCAACACATTAATGATAACTTAATTTAATTCACAATATCCACCTAAATGTCAGAGTTCCTACGCAAGTGCATGTACCGCTTTTGTAATATAGGGCTCTACTTGAGTCTAGAATGTCGATCTCACAAGGAAGGTGACAGAGGATTCGTAGTAATAACGACCTAAGGGTGAATTCTAGCCTACTACTTTGAGGTCATAGTTTGGAAGATCGCTAAATATGGTTTTTCTAACAACTACTCTTGAGTATATTTCTATTTATAAGTTAAACTTGGATCAATTAAACAGGTTAAATTCATAATTGATAAATGTACTTCTCTCTTGTGATTTCTTAGGTATGTTGTAGGTGTTAATACTAAGAATTGTAATGCGATAGTGAAAACATGAGCATAAGACTCATTTACCCTCTTACAAGTGCATAAATAAGTACGATTAAAATTTAGGTGATTCACGTCTGTCACCTGTGAAACTTATAGTTCAAACTATATTGATACACATCTACCTAAGTTGCATTGCCTCTTGACTCTTCTTTCATAGTCATTCGCATAAGGTGAATATTTTAAGTTGTTTAGCCACCTCTCTTTCGAGTCCTAATGGTCACAACAAATTTTAACAATTTATTTGACCAGTATAACATGTAAATTAAGTTTAGAGTTATACTCATCACACTAAAATGAAGATCATTTCAAAGCATTCATAACCCTACAAATCAAACCTATCTATCACAAGAGAAAATTATAAGAAATCTACTCACTACACATGATAAACACCAAAGAAAACTTCATTCAATCCAAGTAAATTAACTAATTATGTGTTTACAATAATAATCAAATAAGATTACACATGATACTTAGTTTTTTCCCTATGAAAAGAGAAGCAAATTCAACTGGATAAGTTTTTTCACAGTACTATACAAGATGTTGTCGTAAACTCCTAACATATTCTCTTAAATTCCCCTCTCAAATCTCTCTAGAACAAGAATTCCTACTCCAACCTACTGTCCTTAGAGAATCTAGGACTTGGAACTTCTCCCTACTTCTAAGATTCTCCAAAAACTCCCCATCTAAACCATCAACACCCATAAAATAACTCCCGGAGTCATGCAGAAAGTAACTGTTTGAACCGCAACACCTAGGCGCCTAGTCTGCAGAGCTTAAGCGACGTGCTCTCTATTTGCTTGAAATGCTACGGCGCCTAGAAGCCCAGAACGCGGCCCCAAGGTCTTCATCTGCAACACCTTCGCGCCCAAAAGTGGGTGCCTAGACACCAGACCACAATCAATACCTTTGCTCCGTTTGGTTCCGTTTTATTCCGATTCAGTCAAAATTCATTCCAAGACTCCTACCTATTTTACCTGCATCATAAACATAAAAATACTTTCATTTAAACTGTAGTTTCATTCAAAAATATGTGTAAAATAAAAAAAGAAATTAAGTATATTTAAAGACATATCACTCAATTGTCTGCTTCGAAGAATGTCTGCCTCCCACAATCAATCTCAAAAGAGGGGTCACGCCTTAGCGAAATACGAGAATTCATACATGTTAGTGATCACTTGACATTTGTGAACTCAACCATGTTAGAAAAATCGACAATGACGCCAAGAGCGTCTGATCGGTCAAAAACATAATAAAATAGCGACAACGATGCCAAGAACTTATGATCGGTTGAAAACAAAAAATACTGACAACAACATCAAGAGCATCTGTTCAATCATAAGCATAAGAAACACCTAGAAAGATAAGCTTCGTGAGGGGTGTCTAACAATCTTCAGAGACCTATGGAATGTATGGGCACCCGGCAACGATAAGGTCCATGAGGGGTGCGAAAACAGTTGTCCTGTGTCCAAATTATAAAGTTACACCCGACAACGTCAAAGCTACGCCAGGGGTGTCAAATGATTGTTAGAGGCCTATGAGATGTATCGACACCTCAGAACGAAAAGTTCCGCGAGGGGTGCGTAAACGATCGTCTTGCACCCAAATTATGAAATTAACACTCGTCATCGACAAGCTCCGTGAGGGGTGTCTAACACCGCCAGAGGCCTATAGAACATATTGGCACTTGGTGACGGCAAGCTCTGGTAGAGGTGTGTAATTATTCATCTTGCACCGAAGTTATAAAAAAAACACCCGACAGTGATAAACTCCGCAAGAAGTGATTCATGATTCCAAAGGCCTCTGGGACGTATTGGCACCCGACAGTGACAAACTCCACAATAGGCGTAAATGATCATCCTACGCCAAAATTAAAAAATTATTATATAACAACGACAAGCTCCGCCACCGGTGTCTAATGATCACCACAGACCTATGGGACATCAATACTCGATGGCGACAAGCTCTGCGATGAGTGCTTAAACTATCTTCTTGCACCCAAATTATAAAATTAACACCCGACAACGATAAGCTCTGCGAGGGGTGTACAACTCTAAGACTACCCTCCATAGCAAGCGTCTCTAAGTCGCTTCTCTGGGGTGAACATCTACAAGATGCCCCTCCTAAGCGGACAATTCTAAGACTACTCTTCCAAAGACCGATTTTCTTTCGATGGCTGACTCTTTCTCTGACGCCCGACTCTTCCCTTGATGACCAACCTTTTCTCCAACCAGCCACCAAAACCCGATGAATTCCCTGACAGAAAAACTCCAGAAAGTCAGACCTGTTGGGATTTTTTCTTTAAGATTCAAAAATTAGTTAATGATGGGAATTAAATTTTGTTTCTTTAGAATTCCCAAATTAATTAAAACTCTATTTTAATTTCAATACCCTTTGGAATTCCCAAATTAATTTCAATACCCATACCCTTTGGAATTCCCAAATTAATTTCAATACCCATACCCTTTGGAATTCCCAAATTAATTTCAATACCCATACCCTTTGGAATTCCCAAATTAATTTCAATACCCATTGAAATTCTCAAATTAATTTCAATAACCGTTGGAATTCTTTGGTGTTTTTAAGAGAAATAATTTTCAGAATGTGGTTCATATAGTGTCTAAGTTCAACACATGAATTTAGTAACATTCCATAATGTGGTCACATCCATTGAACTCTGTGATGGGCAGAGTACTATAAATTAGATGTGATGCTTGCTGTTTTGGTCCCTAAGCTTGCTCCTCTTCATTTTATTTGCACCATCGGGTTGTGAGTGAGAAAAGCTTAGAAGATCTATAACAGAAAATTTGTCGTGTGAGTTGTGAGTGTCGACTCTGTTCGTTTAAGTTATGGCTGGAGGTATGTATGATCCTATCT
>NW_018164992.1:95558-97327 GCF_001263595.1 Phalaenopsis equestris | reverse complement strand
CCAAAGAATTTTAAGGATCACGTAGTACGAATGGGACTTGGTTCCATAATGTGATTTACATTGTACGAATATTTATTGAAACTCTTAATTCAGTTGATGATTTCTCATATGGTTTTGTGCACATATTTATTCATTCGTTTATTTTGAGAAATCTCATTCGGTTTGGACTTTGGAATAAACATATGGTTTATTCATTAAGTTGTATGGGATAGTGTTGAGAGACTTGATATAGTGTAATACATGGAAGATAATAATCACTATAAGAGGACCTATCACCATGATTCATATATTTTGTTTCTTTATATGATATGTGTTGAACTATATGAACCAAGTGGGAGAATGTTGGGATTTTTTCTTTAAGATTCCCAAATTAGTTAATGATGGGAATTAAATTTATTTCTTTGGAATTTCCAAATTAATTTCAATACCCTTTGGTATTCCCAAATTAATTTCAATACCCTTTGTAATTCCCAAATTAATTTCAATACCCATTGAAATTCTCAAATTAATTTCAATAACCGTTGGAATTCTTTGGTGTTTTTAAGAGAAATAATTTTCAGAATGTGGTTCATATAGTGTCTAAGTTCAACACATGAATTTAGTAACATTCCATAATGTGGTCACATCCATTGAACTCTGTGATGGGCAGAGTACTATAAATTAGATGTGATGCTTGCTGTTTTGGTCCCTAAGCTTGCTCCTCTTCATTTTATTTGCACCATCGGGTTGTGAGTGAGAAAAGCTTAGAAGATCTATAACAGAAAATTTGTCGTGTGAGTTGTGAGTGTCGACTCTGTTCGTTTAAGTTATGGCTGGAGGTATGTATGATCCTATCTCATTTCCGCTAATCGATTTAAAAAAAATAATTTTGTAAATCGAATATGGTATTTAGAATCTTTTACAAGACCCAACTGATGACGATAGAAGTCGAGCGTGAAGAGCATCTAACAGGGAGTAATCAACAATTCATGGTTTAATTATATAATTTTTTTTGTCATTATTGCAACTATCACTATTAATGAGCAAGAAAATTACAGGGCTTAATATGTATAAACAGAAAATGACGCTAAAACCTTATCAGGACAAAAAAAGCCATCGTCGGAGGCAAAAATACTTAAGTCGGCGGCTTTGTGTCAGTCGATCAACTTGCATTAGTCGGTCATACAAGTCTTCTTCTTCGGCGGTCTAACGTCAATCAGCTGGCTAGATCTCTCTTCCAGCTACCTCAAGTCAGTCGGTCAGCCAATTGTCTCAACGGACTGATTAATTCCAATACGAATCTCGAGGCCGTCCAATGATAAGAGTAAAAAGGACTAATTTGTCCCTTCTTCTTTGTAAAACAATGCTAAACATGTAATTTTATGCTTTTCAACCCCTCACATCTCCTATAAATAACATGACATTATGATGTAAGAGGGACCCTTTTAGCTCCCCCACGAATCAAGCTTTATGAATTAATCCCCCACCACCTGGTTGGGCAAGTGTCTCTCTCCCTCTCTCAAATTCCCTAGATGCAACGCTCCTTTCTTGGTGCACGTCTCAAGGAAGAGATTTGGATTCAACAATTAGCTTTTAGCTAATGTTCCAATTCCTTGCAAGCAAATCGAGTTGCACGCGGCAAATTAAAAAGTTAACAGTAAAAAATTATAAAAACAACAAAAAACAGAAGAGGGGAAGGCCACTTCCTTACGCCACGCAATAATGTCAATAAAGGCACAAGCAAACAAGAGCACCGAAAGTAGGCATTGGCTACGTGGGAATTATATGTG
>NW_018164992.1:93154-95503 GCF_001263595.1 Phalaenopsis equestris | reverse complement strand
ATATATATATATATATATATGATATAACGTATATGTATATATGCTATATATTCATTATCATAAATGTATAATTAATGTATAAATAATGGCTTAATGAATTATAAGGTAAACTCATAAATGCATTTAGTGGCCATGCTGTGTTTTATATATTTATTTTTACATTTTTACGATGGAATACGAATTGTTTATATTATCTTTAATAGTAGAGTTATTATTTTTTAATGTTTCTTTAATATTAGCCGAAAGATCAAAGAGCGGATGACTGAATGACAAGAAAATTAAAGCATATTTTAGTTTTTTAAATTATTATTATTTTAATAGATTGTAATAATTTTTAGCCATAAATATTAGTAATTTTTTAGCTTACAAATAAACAAAGAAGTTGAGGATAGATGTGGTGTTCCCGACTCTGCTTAGCAGATGATACGAAATTTCTTAGAAGAAGAAAGTCGTCCTCGACCTACGTAGAAAACGACCAACGAGATCCTCATTTGTGTTGCGACGCAAAAGAAAGTTGTCATCGTCATGCGTGACTGACGATCAAAGAGAGCATCTTTCATGTTGCGGTGCAAAATAAACTCGTCCCCATTTTGCGTAGCAGACCACTAACAAGATCTTCTTCCTTGAAGGTGTGGAGAAAAGTTGTCTATGACCTGCGTAGCAGACGACTAATGAAATCTTCTTTCTTGAAAAGACGCAGAGAAAAGTCTTCTCCGGCCTGTATAGTAAGCTATCAACGAGATCATCTTTCATGTTGCTGTGAAGGAGAGAGTCATCCCTGTCTGGTGTAGCAAACGATCAAAAAAATCTTCTTTTGCATTGTGGTGCAAAAGAAATTTGTTCCCGTCATGCGTAGCAGAAGACCAATATGATCTCCTTTATTGAAGAAAATGCCTAGAAAAGTTGTTTTTGACCTGTGTCGCAGAAGATCAACAAGATCTTCTTATTGAAGAAGGCGCAAAAGAAAGTTGTCTCTAACCTGCGTAGCAAACGTTTAATGTGATATTCTTTAATCTTGCTAAGATGAAGAAAGTTATCTCCGATCCTGCCCAATAGATGACTCAAAATCTTTTTGCATGTTGCTGCTGTGCATTTCGATGGAGATGAAGAAATGCTAGAGTTTTTCCGTTGCACTTTGCATGGGAGATTTTAATGCTTCTATGGTGGTGATATCTGAAAACCACTTGAAGATCAACGGAAGTACATTTTGGAGAGATGATGCTAACTCTACCCAAAGAATAGTTGATTTGTTGTAGTCCTTATACAAGTATATGTTGGTCATTATAGCATTTCAATTGTATGATGTGACATTTGTACACGGTGATGATGTGTCTGTATGTACGTTTTTCTCCAGCTCGAAGCAATAAAAATTTGGACATTACTTCCGACATTATTTTTGTCTTTCCTTCTGAGTCGGAGTTGCCCGTTGTAGGATGTTTTTGCCCCACTTATAGGAAATTTTTAACCATAAACTGGGTTGCATATTGTAGTCAACCTTTTCTGAGGTTTACGATTTCAAAGATTTTTTTGGCTTCTCAAACATGTGAAAATCTCCAATAAAAATTAGCATGTGCACTTTATTTATAAAAAAAATTATGTATATTGTTAAAATTGTGTCTTCTAAGTTTTGTATCCCCTTAGGCATGCATCTTTTGAGACTTATGTCTTCTTTGGCTCATGCATTCTAGAAACTTGAACCGTCTGAGGTCTTTGATAAAATATTTGCGATTTTTTTTTTATATATATAAAGTTCACATGCTAATTTTGATTGCAGATTTCAACATATTTGAGAAACCAAAAAACCTCAGAAGGCATATGCCTTAGGAAAAGTCGGCACCAATATACAACCTATAAGTTGGGAAATAATGTTGAGAAAATAAGGGCGAAGAAAAATAGTAATCGACACAATCCAGAAGAACACAGAGATTTAACGAGGTTCGGCAAAGATGCCTACATCCTCGGGAGCAGAGCGGTGACCTTCTTTTCAATATTCAGAAAAGAATACAGAATACAAAATTCAACTCTCTCAAAGACCTAGGATTACAAACAGGTCTATTTATAATCCTAGAGTAAGCCCTACAGTACAATATGTAATTCCCAAATTACCCCTGTACCGTATAGCGGGGCGTTGACCCAGCATCCCTAACCCACATAATGTAACTTCCCAATTTGGACAGATTCTTCCGCTCCGCTCCGCTCCGCTTCGTTCCGCATCTGTCCCTATACGGTATATGAGTCATACCATAACAAATCTCCACCTTGGCGAATATTCAGCCCCTTAGGAGAAAAGATACATGGGAGTTATACCTGCACCAATGTGGGTTAGGCCATCATGCTTCTGCTGCGCCC
>NW_018164992.1:91907-92285 GCF_001263595.1 Phalaenopsis equestris | reverse complement strand
ACTGCACATGCCGCAACTCCTGCGACAAACCTGCGAACTCCGCTGCAACTGCACATGCCGCAACTCCTGCGACAAACCTGCGAACTCCGCTGCAAGTGCACATGTCGCAACTCCTGCGACAAACCTGCGAACTCCGCTGGTCGAACACCACCAAACTCCTCTGTTTGCAAACGCTCCTGTTCACGGTAACTACACACGAACTCCTGTTCGCAAACTCCACCTCGCATAATGTCGCAAAGGTTCATGAACTGTCGCGCCTCAAAATTGCAACGCCGCCTCTACCGCTAACTCCCCGAAGCATAACTCACCGAACTGTCGTAGCCCTTTATCCGAACTGCTTCTTACCTGTTCGTTCCCGCGAGCCCTTCCGCCTTGCGA
>NW_018164992.1:66367-91807 GCF_001263595.1 Phalaenopsis equestris | reverse complement strand
CTGTCCCTATACGGTATATGAGCCATACCATAACATAATAATACCCCATAAGGAGGGAAAGAACATTTCAGAAGGGGCAACTCCGGCTCAGAAGGAAAGATAAAAGCAACCTCATAAGCGATGTCAAAATTTTTATTGCATCACACAAGTTAATAACATACAAAAAAACACTTTTTTTACTATGTATGAATCCCACAATGAAATACTATAAAGATCAACGCGCATTATATAATGACCACAAGTCAATACATCTTCAAATGGTGTCAGCATCGCTATCTCAAATTTTGGCACTTCTATTGATTTCTAGATAACAATTGCGTCCAAAAATTAATCAGTGGCTCAAGAAAAATGATCCTAAATCACCTGTTGGGCAGGGATGGTCGCAACTTTCTTCATCTTAGCAATGCGAAAGAAAATCCCAGAGGTCCTACTGGGCAAGGTTGGGGATAACTTTCGGGACGATATTCTTCTGTTCTCCACGAAAGAAAACAACAAAAGAAAATCTTGAAGGTCATGCTAGGCAAAATCGGGGATAACTTTCGGGGCAACTTTGTCTTCCTTCTCAACAAGAGAAAACCATGAAAGAAAATCCCAGAGGCCCTGCTAGACAGGATTGGAGATAACTTTCGGGACAACTTTTTCTTATTTCTTAGCGAAAGAAGCCTTTGAAAGACGATTCCGGAGGTTCCTTGGGCAAGGTCGGGTCTGGAATAACCTTTGGGAAGACATTCTCGTGGATATTTAGCTGAAGTTTTGGCGTGATTCCGGAATTGTGCTCTGAATTGTGGCATGGTGTTTTATCAAGTGTATATTAATACGAGTATATATTCCGATTTCCACGTTTATAATTCTGTTTCATGAATTGAAATTAATCTGCTTCCTATATAACAAATCATATATATATAGTGTGTGTGTGTGTATGCCTATGCGTGCATGCTAAAAATTTTGAAATATTTACCCGCATGTCACGTAATTCTTTTATATTTACATTTCATTCACTGAATTTTATATATTTACACACATAACATTCAAATTTTTGCTATTACATTAATAACACCACGATAAGTATAAAATATCATGAATTTCAATATTTTCGGATGATTATATTTGTCTAGCCCGAAAATTAGGGGCAACTTATACGATATCAACAAATTCATAAATTTCAAGGCATGACACGGATGTCGAGTCAATTTTTTGAGTAAGTAAAGATTCTGATTTAGATTAAAAGTCATCCAATGCTCCGATTTGCCTAACTTGGATGCACAAAAAGAAAGACGCAGAAGAAAATGTGCGGCTGCGGTGTATTTGATGTATGAGTACCATATAAGTTGATATCATGCATGACATTATCTTACATTAGTGATGAATGGGTGAGAAAGTTGCTTGTAGGCCCCCCCTAACAAAATTCAACAAAATGTTTCGTATGACACAACTAGTATTCATTTATTTCTTGGAGGAACTACATAAGAACCGTGAACTTCATGACTTCTCTAGGATGACTTCTAGAGAGCTGTGAACAATAATTCCCTACATTTTATCACATAATGAATCAATGAGAAAAGTCATGGAGTGATTTGAATACTCATCAAAAACAATCAGTAAGTACTTTCCAATTGTTATATATGTCGCTATTGATTCTTATCACTTTGAAATCCCATTGAAAGCAATCGAGTTCTTCATTTTTTTCAGTACAATGACTTTTGAGGCTCTTCTGGATGGTTTTTTTTATGATATGCCATTGTGACACATACAAGCTCGATATTGCGTGGTTTAAATATAACAAATAATTTTTTTTATAAAGTCTGTTGTCTTCTTGTAGTGACAGATTCGTTGGTTTATATTATGCTCTCTAAGGGCTTACAATTTAATAAACTTGCATTGATTAATTATATTATCGTTTTTACTAACATTGCGTCTCGGGATTTGTGTTTTGTTGTTTTAAGCTTTTATAAAAGATGAGTTCAAGGAATTTCCATACCTCCAAAACATTATATAGCTACTGTGGAATACAATGCTCTCTACTTACTTACCAATAATCTCATAGTTACGGGAGACAGTTTTACATGCGTCCAAGGAGAAGAACATAAAGTTTGAACTTCTTTAAGTAGGCAGATAGGTTGGAGGGAACAACCAGCGATAGTGATTGAGTGTGACGAGTTTTCTTTTTCTTTGAAAACAGTTTATCTCGTGACATAAACAAATTGAATTTTAAAAATAATATGATCGAATTATTAATTATTATTTTAATAATTTTTTTTTTTGAATTTTGTTTGTCATATTACTCACAGTTTTGTGAGACATCTGTTTTTATTTTGTAATATTCAACTTAATGTTTTCTTTCAAGTATGAAATTTACTAGTGGAAACAATTCTATTACAAACAACGCCAGTACATGAGCAGAAAAATCATTTGTTCAGATACTGCAACAACACAGTTATTTCAAACTGTACAAAAAAAAAAAAAAAAAAAAAAAAAAAGATAACCAATTTTTTCGCAGCTCAACTGTAGCAGCTTCCTTTCATAGCTGATGTGCAGCAATATCGTCAAAACATTCGATTCATTTTTTTATTAAAAAAAATTTAAGAAGCGTGGCCTAAGTATTTGAAAGGAAAATACATTAAATTATTTCATAAATTTTAGTTAAGATAGAATTAAAATATTTATATATTTTTTAAAAATAAATAAATTATATATATATATTTTTTTTGAAATCGGTGCCCAAAAGTGAAAATATATAAATAAACAATTTATATTATAAATATTTTTCGTCGATCTGTCCTTAACGTGTCGGTGACGGCAAGCTTACAAAGCGGTACGGTGAGCCGCCACAAACATGTGTTGATTTCGCGCTGAAGGTGGCCGTCCTGCGGACTCTGGAGACTGGAGACGACGCGGCGGCTATAGCCTCTGCCTTCAAAATGAATTATTATTTAATTCATAAAAATTAATAATAATTTCTTTGACGATTAAAATTTGTTTAATGAATTTTGATATTTATTATCTAAGAGGCGATATGGCCTAGTAGATATAAATAATAATATCCTTAATTATAAAAATATTTTCAAATTTGCATTGATAGCAAATCTTCAATCCGATTATGCTATTTTATATGGTTGTGTGACGTGCTGCAAAAATGGATAATTTTATTTATTTATTTATTTATTTTTGTAAAGGTATATAATATTGGTCACCTTTGAAATTATCTTCAAATTTCAACAAGGCCAAAAAACAATTACAAATTTATGATGGTCACCCTTTTAAATATATTTATGCGGGAATGTTATATTTAGTGTTTGAATGGATAAGATTATGTTTGTTTATTTCCTATGGTTGTTTAGGTTAAAATTTACTACTATCATCTGGAAGTTGCAGGCTAAATATATTGCTTGTAAGAGGTTAGTTCTTGTTGCAAGACTTAATGTAATTACTGGTTAATTACACTCAATTAAATTCTTTACTTTCTCATTAACTAATGGGAGGAACTTTGTCGATAATATTACACTTGCAAATGAGTTGCTTAAGAGGATTCAAATCTTCATCATCTCCCACACATTATTGTGCTTATTTCTGTGGAACTCCGTTTGTGGAATGAATACTAACTCTTAAACATCAAGGTGTCATTTATTGTAAAAGTTGGAATTTCATTAAAAACTCTAAAGTTAAGTGTATTTGTGCTGGAGCACTCTTAGAATGGGTCCTTTTGAGAAGTTACATCAAATGATCAAACTGTGATGTCATTTGGTCAAAGCATACAATATCATGATGGGTGAGAGTTCAGGCTATCACAAATTGGTCCTACTCAAGGCTTTGGATTATGTCAACTTGTGATTTCTCTGATTCAAAATGACTATTACAACACCATTGAGCTTTTATCCTAGTAAGTGAGGTTGACTACATGAGTCATTGTTCTCCATTTTGTTATATTGAGTGTCATATTTTCATTTAAATCTAATAAATCAAAATCATTTTTATACAACATGCCCAAATCTTTTTAGGTCTATCTCCACCTCTCTTAACTAAGTCAAATCTAAAACATATACTCTTCTAACTGGGTTATCAGATGTTCGACATTTAATGTGACCAACCATCTAAGATGACTCTTTCTAATCTTATCTACCGTTGAAGCTACACCAACCCTTTCAAGAATATATTTGGATCAATTTTTTCCTCTAAGTCTAACCACTCATACGCCTAAGCATTCTCATCTCAACAACACTTAAATTTGTTTTATGCTTCTCTTTTATAGGTTGAACCCCTATGACATAAAGCAATGTAAGCCTCATTGTCATCTTATATAATTCTCCTTTAAGTCCAAGCAATACTTTTCTATCACACAATAGGCCCAATACATTCCTCCACTTCAACAATCAAACTTGAATTCTACTAATAACATCCCCATCTTAAAAAAATGACATTCCTTAAAAATTTGCATTTAGATCAAAGCTTGTATCATAAGTAATGTATACTTAATTGTGATTAATTGTTAAACTGAACGATTATTTTAAGGGCTCCAATGGAGTAAGGCAAGAAAGCTCTATATCACCCATTCTTTTCACATTTATGATGGGTGTTTCATCTAATATTAATTATTCCAACTATCTTCTAGAAAAGTATGATTTTGTCATTATTCACAATGAAGTCATTGCTCATCTCATTTACACGAATGACTTTCTTCACTTTAGTAAAGCCAAGCTCATACCATTTATTTTCTTAAGGATATCCTCACACCCTTACTAATATTTGTAGGTTGAGATTCAATCTTCATCATTCTAGAATTATTTTATCAAATAGTGTGAATGTAGAGCTAATGGATTTACTTACTTCATTTATTATGATTGATTTGTCTTCTTCATCTTATTAATTCAATGAAGTCACTATTTCTAAATACCAATTGACTAACTATTACATATTGTAGCCTACAACAAATAAATTTTAGCTTGGAATGGTGGTTAGAAGCATAATTTTTTTATCTTTTGAACTTTTGTGCATGTTAAATCCATTATTTGTAACTACATAAGCTATTGGCTTAGATCTAGTAGGATCCCCAAATGAATCATATAGATGATCCACTATCTCAATTTTTTTTTTTTATTACAGTAGCTCAAAAAAATATGTTATATTATTTGGTCTACCATAATTCTCTGTAAATTAGTAGGTCTCCATCTTAACTCTCTAAAAGATAATAAAACCATTTTAAAAGTCAAAATGGTCAACTGACTCTATAACACTAGCTCTTTATCATTGTTTTTCAACTCTTTGCCTCAATGTAGGATTCCATGAATAGAAGTGTACTCTTTATATAAATTCTTACATTTTGCGACTAACAAGCATATAAAATGGATTCCCTTTAGGTTATATCTAGGGACCCAAATCTTTCTGTTTATTAAGATTCTTGGACCCATGACAAATCTATCATGGACATGTTATTCGATGAAGTTATCATTAACTTTGCATGAATATGTAATGCTTAAGTAGGTGATCTCCTTTCAAATGGATTGTGAATACATTTTGCTATAAAATCCCTTTGGGAATATAATTTCATTAACGTTATTCGTATTTTTTATTCGTATTTTTTATTCGTATTTTTACTATAGGTTCTCAAAAGCACACCTTATCTTGGTTTGCGAATGTTTCGTTCATTGCACATAAATCTTATTTAACCCGATAGATTGTGTTTTGCTCAAGAAAAAGAGAAAATAAGAGAAAATCTTTGCAAGATTTTGCTAAAAATCTTAGCCTCTCAAAACATACCCGAGAGGATTTCAGGAACAACCAAAGTGATCCCCACTAGCATTGTGATATCGAGAGATTATTACGTCCGTCGTCCGGACTCCGAGCTGCACCGGGCGACCGCTGTGATACAACGGAGGTCGGACTTCCGCTGTATCACGGGATCACGACAGTCGCTCGGACGCAGCACGACGTCTGGACGACGGACATAATAATTTTTATGTGACATCACCCCTTCTAAAAATTTCTCCCATTGTGGTATGAGACGGCAGCATATCACCATATATTAATGGCTCAATAATTTGCTTCGGGCTTTAAATGCTTTGCATAATTCGAGGCAAAAGTTTGCATTTTTGTAGGTCTATGGAGCCGAATCTTTTTTAATGATGTAGGTAACTGCATGTAAAAATTGATGTATATTTCAATTTTTACATGCATGTGCCACATTTCTTATGCATAAAGAGATGTATTTCACCTTTTGAAAAATTAAAATGATCATATTTTTGATGTGATACGATATATTCAAGTGGTGTAAATGTATTAATGTTTAATACTTTGATATGTAAATACTTAACAATTGGGTGGCATGCATGTAAAAATGCCCAATATATTATTGGAAAGGTGTGCTTTATTTTTTAAAAAATAATATTAGTGATATTTTTTGAGTTGATGTTGATGATTTGAGCAAATTAATATCAAAATATAGTTATTTAACATGGAAATATCATGGTATATTTTTAAATCTACCAAAATTATTGAAGATGATAGGTAATGACTTATTTCTAGGTTTTAATGGTCTTCTTTCACATAATTTAATTGAAAATCTCATTGATTCGACAAAGTAGAAAGAAAGTGAAAGAAAGACAACGAAAATTCTCACTTCGCAGAGGGAAAAAGACTTCATGATAAAATAAGAATGTATCATGGTTATAACATCAATATCATTTGTGATAATTGCGATCGTGTTTATGTCATTAAAGCGTATCAAGAATCTAATGATGATTAGAATTACTAGTTAAGACATTATTATGATGGATTTTTTTCTAATTAGCTATGTCTAAAATGGTTAAGATAGCACTCATGATGTGTGCTTCTCATCCATGCAAGCCTGAATGCATGCATGGTTGCATGCTCAATTGCACACTTGCCTGCGTACGTTCATTCTTACATGCACGCATGTTCTCTCGTGTGCACACCAGACCACATGCTAGACATCTTGCAGCCACGCGTGTTGGTGCACACTTGCTTGTAGTTGGAAGTAGCAATAGCTAACCCTATTTGAGTTTGTGATGGCATCATTTTTAATGTAACATGTACTATTGAGAGATTTACTCTAAATACAGTCTTTATAAGTACCCTCCTCACCCACCAATAGCATTGTATGACATCTAAACCACCATATTTGCAATTTTTAAATTAAAAATTAGATTAGGATTGTTGAAAAACATATAAATATACAATCATTCATGTATGATGCTAAAATAGCCTTAACAATAATAAATATAAAATTAATGATGTTGGTGGTTGATATCACTTGTTAACCCTATTGTGTACATGAAATAATATTAAATGCACATTTTGATAGATTATTATTATTTATTCTTGATGGATGATTGATTAAATTTTCACATGCCTTCCAATTTTTAAATGTGTTCAATCATTGCTTTCATGTGAACACTCCAAAATATAACCTCTTCTAAATATACCCACAAAATTAGCTTAAAAATTATTTTTTTGTTGTGAAACATGTAAAATAATATAATACTCATAATAAATTTTAATAAATTATGAGACTTTTCTTATCTAAATGGTATGGATAAAAATAAATGCCAAATATTATTGTTGAATGATATACGACAGGTGCCTATAAATTGACATGCTATAACTCAAACACGGGACATGTGTCAGATAATGGAGGCAATAATGTCCTTAGCTTAAATTAGAACTTTATTTGAACAATTCATGTGGCTATTAATTGTCAAGTACATGAGAGCTATCCATTCTTATAAACTTTGACAAGGGAAAATAAGAAAAAAAACATGATTAGTTCTTCTTTATACTTCACTCAATAATTTGTTGGATGTTCTATAATCTTTCTTTTATCTAAAATTTAAGTCAATTATTTGTTATTAATTTTAAGGACAATGAATCAAATTAGGACTAAAGAGTCAAAAATTCTAATAGTTGAACTTGTTTTCAATCTAAAAGTTTATGCCTATGAGTAAGCTTTAGCCACATAATATTTCTACACAAACATGTCTCTAAATATTTGATGCGCTCTCATGTTCTTTAATAGCTTCATCTCACATGAAATCTCTTTATATTGATCAATAATCCTAAAATTTTTAAATATTACTGAAAAATATGTAACAAGAGACACTTAGACCATTTCATCCATTCTTACAACTGATTTTGCCATTTAGTGGGTACCAAGTATTTGATGGGGCCTCATCAGTATTTGGGTGAGAAGTGAGCTCAAAGCCTTGGTAAGAGATTTTATGGCCCTAACAAATGGGAATACTTGGTACCCGCTAAAGCAATTTGGGCTATAATTTGTAAATCAATTGATTTTAGGTAAGCCATCAACTATAGTACCAATACAACTATAAATTTTTAAATTGTTTATGTGGATTAAATCCACTCTCATGTGCCTAAAAAATTTTAATAAAACTTAATATGGTGGCTTGGCACTTTAAATAGCTAACATCATAATAAATTATTAAAGCACAATGTAATACTAATAAATATATAAAATGGAAAAAAAAATTCTTCCAATTTTTAAAGAAATTTAAAATATTCCTATTTCTACACATTCGATGAGGGATATTTTAAAATTCATAAGGCAATTTCATAAATATATTTTCACATGGGCTATTTATCAACATGGATGCCCACCATCAAACATTGCTTCATGCTTGTCATTAACTTTGCCAATTGCAATCAAATCAACCCTCAATTGCTTCATGCTTATCATTAACTTAGAAATTGCCAGAGGTTATATTCGAGCATTCAACCACTCTTAATGTTCATAACAATTCGACTACCACCTCTTTAAGGCTCACGTCACCAGAGGGGATTCAAACCCTCGACACCGAGGATGCCAACCAACAGACCGGGGTATATCGTACAAGGGAAATTTGTTTAGCCCATATTGGACCGCCCGTGATCCAGATACGTGCGCAAGAACTAAGCAGAATAAGAATATTTAAGATAAGAATAAATTAATCAAATGAAGATCAATCAGATGACCTACCCATATTCCACCCGAGCCTGTCAACTCGAGTGACAACAAGCTTGGATGATCCATCGACTTGACAGCTAATAAGACAAAGTTCGACTGATGCTCAAATCCCAATGACATAACAAGCAAATGCCAGAAAAAGTAATAATGTTATGTTTGTAATTTCACAATTATTTGGGTTTCCCATGAATAGAGGAATAGTAAATATTAAAAAGGATTGAAATTTAAGGCCTAATAGTTACTCCTAAATCTATTTTTATCTCTCTAATCTTTCTCACACTTTCATTCTCTTTTTTACAATACGTAAACTTACTTTTTTTTATTTCAATCTGTTAACGCGTGCCATGGCATTTTAAAAGAGAAATAAACTGATGGACTGGGCCAAGCCCACTAATAGTGCGTCCAAATTTCTTGCACCTTTAGGCTTCTTGATGGGCTAAATGTTAATCCAGCCCGAAAATGAAAGAACTATGATTTTACGAAGTCTGCCGGGTCGTCCATCGTTCTTCAACAATGCTTGCGCGGGAAATAAAGTTCGGCTGGAGACCTCCGAAACTCCCATCTTTCTCCTTCGCGCCGGCTCTGAGCAACAGACCTTCGAAAATCTCATCTTTATCCTCCTCCGCGCCACTCGAGCTACTTGGGAAGGCAACGACTTGATCGCGGTATACAGACCTCTGGAATCCCATCTTTCTCCTCCTTTCTTCCGGTCTCGAAAATCATCAAATTCGGAGCCATGGCTGCTGCCGCTGCCTCCCTCACTGCGCCGCTTCTCCTCTTCTCCTCTTCTTCAACACTTCAATCACTAACCTGAGAGTTCCCTTCTCCTTTCTTCCAAATCCCTAAATCGTTCTTCGCAACCTCTATCCCCAATTCGCACAATTACCGTTGCATTGGTGCTCGAGTCGCAGCGCCTAAGATCTGCGAGCTACGGCGCCTCAGATCTGCGAGCTTCCTTTTCCCTTAAATCTTCTTTTGTTACAATCTAGTGTAGTTTTTATTATTATTATTATTTTTTATTATAACCACGTTATGCACAAAGAAATTACAAATTTCTTACATGGGAACTGTCAATCTAGTTGGAACAAGAAGTCCTTCACAGTAGAAAGCCTGCCTGTTGCTGAAACTAGGCATAGGTATATATAACATGTGTATATCTAAGATGACGATTTTGAATTCTGTAGGAATCTAAATTTGCATTTTTTTCTGTTTTTCTGTAAAAAAATCTGGATTTCGGTTCTATTTAAAATTAAGTGGAATTGCTTGGTTGTTTGGGGACTGGTTTTATGCAGGATTTGGATTTGAGTGTGTGGGATTAGTAATGATTTGTAAATAGGTTTGAGGTTTGGTTTTTATGGAATTGATATTGTATTTTTAATGATGCCCTTGCTGAATTTTTATCCAAGCGTAGAATTTTTTTTCTTTATTGGCACAAATCCATCTTTATGTAAGAGATATTAAGATCTATTAATCAAAGTTTTATCTTAGTCTAGGCTACAAATTTGAAGACTGTTTGTGTTGTTTGATTTGGTCGACCAAGCTAGCGACAACGTCATTTTCCCGGTTTTGTGTCCAATTTTTTTTTGCTGAAAAATTGTGGTATCTAATTCTTCATGTTATTTCGTAAGTAATTATATAAAATTTTCTATTGAAAGTACTTTAATAATATTTGTTCTTTTTATATAGAACTTGTACCATACTGTGTGAAGAATGCATTCAATGGATGTTAAAAATAAGCGTTTAATGATTATGTTCAAATATGAAAGGTACTGGATGCAGGGTAAGAGTAAATCCAGAAGAAGATATGAAGGTGGCAAGCAAAAAATTAAAAAATGCAAAAAATATTTTGAGCTTATATGTATTTAAAGTGAAGATTGAAGAAATTTGCCCGTGGCTTTGAGGACATGTATTACAAGTGTGAAACATCATGAAAAGTGTATATACCTATGATTAATGACTTTGATGTTATGGAAATTGTTGCTCAGTCAAGTGAATGTAGTAGAGTGGAGGTAGTGGTAATTACTCAAAGTGATGGAGGACCCAATATGTTTTCGTAAGGAGGCAAGGGTCATTACTAACATGTTGGGTAGCAACCCTCTAAGATTTGACTCTATATTTTATGAAAGCATTGACAGAGATGATTATAGTGAGGGCCACTTAACCGACCAAGTAAAAGGTGATATTGAGTTAAAAGTGGGTGCATATTTTCGTGATTCACAAAGTTTTAAGCAAACAATTTGATCAAATGCGATAAAAAATAATTATGGGATAAGGATCCGAGCTAGTAATAGAAACCCTTTCTCTGTTGTTTGTGTGCATCGAGGGTGCCCTTGGAGAGCGAGAGCTGCAATATATGCTGATCTATAATCATTTGAGATGAGAAAATTTGAATCAATATATTTATTTCCTGGTGTAAATATAGGAGAAAATAAACATACAACATCTTCTTGGGTAGCTGATGAAATATGAGAAATAGTGAAGAAAAATCATGATATACCTCCAAAGCAGATCAACAACTCCTTAGAAAATTTATATAAGTTATCATTACCATACATGAAGTTGTGGAGGTCAAGAGAGCAAGCATGAGAGAACATTTTTGGATCAGTAGATGACAAATATAGGTGGGTCCCTGCACTATAAGCGGAACTTATAAATAGAAACCCAGGGTCTCATATTACATATTTTTGCAGTAAACATGACTCCTCTTTTGAAATATTTTATGTGAGTTTCATGGTCTGCATTGATGGATTTATGGTAGGGTGCAGACATTTAAATGACCTTGATGCTTGTCATTATAGTTGAGGCATCTTGGTGTGTTATTGTCTGCTACTTCATTGGATGAGAATAATGAACTCTATACAGCAGCATTCGCAGTCGCAGTCGCTGAAACAGAGTCAAAGAAAACTTGGCAATGGTTTTTAGAACAATTAGCTATGTCGATTGAGTTTGAGTTATATATTCTTGCATTTATATCGGACATGGAGAAGGGCATTGGAGAAGCAATCAAAGTTGTCTTTCCAGATGTTGAACATTAGGTTTGTATGCGACATCTATGGAAGAATATGAAAGTTATTTCATTATAGCTAGACCAATAAAGTGTAGAGTTTTGTGTGGGCAATAGCTGACACATATATTAAGCTTGAATTTGATATTAAGGGGAATGAGTAAAGATATATATGTCCGCAAGTGTACGCATACTTGATTGGTTTGCCATACAAATAGTCTAAAAGTGATTTTGCTTTTAAGATTAAAAATCATCATAAGTCGAGCAATTTAGCAAATTCATTTCACGCATGGATTGGAGAAGCAAGGGAAAAGCCTGTAGTTGATCTGGTTGACATGATCCAAGCCATGCTTATGGAGAAGAGAGCACGTAGAAAGGGGAAATCATGTAATTGTAAAAGCGAGTTAGTCCCGTACGCTGAGAAATATTCGAGAGATATTGCAACTAGAAAGGAACAACTAATGGTGAGGCAATCAACGATATATACAACAAAAGTTGCAAGTGAAAATGAGAGAAATGGAGTTAGCACATATACTAAAGAATGTAGTTGTCATGTGTGGCAATTCACCAGTTTATCATGCATTCACGATGCTTCGTTCATCCGATACAAAGAGCATCATCTATGATACACACATGTTCTTATGTTTTATTATAGTGATAAGTCGGTAAGGGCACAATATTACTTATTTATTTAATTGATTTTAAAATTAACACTTGACTTTCTTGTACATGTATAAAATGGATTATGAAGGTCATATATCAATTATTCTAAGGAGCAGTGGGATGTGATTTATCATGGCATATGTGTAGGTGTGCCTAAAAGTTTGAGGCCTAGAGAAAGACCTAAGAAGAGAAGAATAAAAACAATTCTTAGAACATAATGTAATAAAGTCCAAAAGTATCCATAAATGGGGGCAATGTGGACTTTCAGGGCATCATAAAACAACTTGTAAAAGTCCATTGAGCTAAGACATTTCACAACCAGAAAAAACTGATAGGTTAACTCATGTGTTTGAACAAACCAGTTATACAATTGAATTTCGACCTAAATCTTTGTTTTATGTCATTTTAAAAAGACTAAGAGTCGTCAACTTGTCAGTTCATCATATGATTCTTATTTTTAAATAAATCTCCCTCTCTGATCATATAAATGATCTGAAGTGGAGAGAAATCAAAGAGATATGATATGCGAAAAAATTTAGACACAAATTTTAAAAACAAACAAAGATGACTCGTGTAAGAAAATCCTTGTGTGATAGGTCGAGAATATACGCTCAAAAGATATCAGATCGAAACATCTGAAACACAATCCACGAAGAAAATCCTTATATAAGTTGCTCATATAACCAGAGAGTTTGGTTTTTGTGCTTGTTATGGGTTCAAGAGATCTCTCAAAGGAACATATCCCTTTGGTTAATTACATCTTGAGGGATGCCCAAGAATACTCTCGATAAGAAGGGTCTTGCTTACATTATTTATAATACTCAGTTAATTGGAAAACTAAGGATTTTTATCATCTCAAGCGGGAGAATCCTGATGTTTTTTATGTCTATACCAGGTCATAGGGT
Source organism: Phalaenopsis equestris (assembly GCF_001263595.1). Classification (NCBI taxonomy): domain Eukaryota; kingdom Viridiplantae; phylum Streptophyta; class Magnoliopsida; order Asparagales; family Orchidaceae; genus Phalaenopsis; species Phalaenopsis equestris. Next base: position 78,264 of record NW_018164992.1, on the reverse strand, counting down.
AGAGGGTGAATCATTGTATCCACTACGGGTTGCGCGGCCTAAGCATGTTGGGCCCACGAGATAATATCAATGATTTTTTCAAGGAGGTGTCAACAAAAGGGGAGGAATCTCTAAGTAGGTAGAGGTAGCCAGGTTAGGATATCATGGATCCGTCATCCCAAGCTTTAGAGACCCTACTTCTACCTGGTCGTGAAGGTAGTCGATCCTTGGCAGAGATAAGCTGCAACACTTGGTGATGACCACTTGATTGAGTTTAATTCTCCTTGGCTGAGAATCTTCTACGTTTTGATTCATTCTTCTTATTGCTCTTATTACATATATGGATAACTTGCATTTGCTTATATAACTATATGAATTCACTTTTTGATGGTTGGAACTTCAGCTGGAAGTTTAGCCCATGTCACTTGCAATGGATGGAGCCATCAAAGCTGTAGTAGCTCCTGTTATTATGACTAGCGTTACTATACAATATTCCTTTATACTTCTTCATGGATTGGGTAAAGTATTAATTTCTTATCCACTCGACATTGATTACAAGAGGTGTCTGGTGACAATGTTATATCACGTGTTGCACATTTGATGTTCAAATCCCTCTTTTTGCCCATTAGCTTTCTTTCTTTTTTTTCTTTTTTCAAATAGAATTATGGCAGCAAAAAATGAAAATCAAATAGAATTATACCTGCTTTTTAAGAAATTTCCTTGGCGAGATTGAACTTTGTTTCTCTTTTTTGCAACAATTCCGCTACATTTTCATTTTTTGCTGCTTTTTAAGAATTATCATGTGAAAAGGTGTGTATGTATAGCATTGAGAGGAAATTATTGTTCGTCTCTTTTCTATATTGCTGTTGATGTGTCTCATGAATGATATTATGTGCTAATGGAAAAATCTTGTTTATATTGTATGGGTAGGATTGCGCAGATCTCTGGTACTATTTGGACATCAATACTTTTCCTAATTTTCTGAATGGTAATCCTATTTTCTTCCTGCTTTTTTTCAGTCATATAAATTTTAACTTCCAAATAAAATGGGGCAGTATAAATTTCTCATCTCGATATATGCAGGAGGAAGGAGCTAATGTGACTGCAAACTCTGTTCATCCAGGATCAGTCATGAAATATTTGATGCGGCGCTCTCTGCTTCATCCTGATGAGGCTGAAGTGTAGAAATTACAGTAGAGGCGACTGATATGACATTTGTATTTCTGAGTATCTTTTTAGTTATGTAATATTTGTTCCAAAAGTAAGCTTGAGAAGGTTCATCACCAACTTCTTTATAAAATTGAATGGTATGTATGTAAATCTACTTTGGATTATAATACATATACAACAGATGAGACAATAAGAAACAATTATAAAACTAAAGATCATGCCTGAAATCTTTCTGCACATTGTTCCATAATTTTTCTGGTGAATGTTCATGGCAATACAAAAATGCTTGAAAGTCTTCAGCCATTGCACCAAAATCTTTTTGTTTTCTGTTGCCCAGTTGTTTTTGCCTTATATATGTTAACCATTTTCTAATTTTCAATATTGACACTTTCCTTGCAGGAATAAGAAGGCTGATCCTGAAGGAATTTAAGGGAGAAGAATCAGTATGTTCTAGTCTTTAATTATTATCATTATTTTTCTCTAATTTTGTAACAAAATTTCTTGAAAATATTCTCAATTCTTCAAAATTTGTGGAGAAGTGGGGTTGGCTCGAGTTCACTTTGAATCAATTTAGTTGAGTGATATTTAAGGTGATTCGGTGGCTGCCCAGCCAGTTTCATTTGATTTGAGTTTGATTTATGTCTAATATAATATCTAACTATTTCATTTTTAAGTAGGTGTAGATCAAATTTAGACTCAAGTGTTTCGATGAATGATCCGACATGATAACTCGCCATTAAAAATTTGTGTTTGTACCTGATTAACAGTTAGGTTAGGTTATAGCATAGAATTTTGACTTAAATTTTTTTCAATTCGAGCTCGAACTAATTTGAAAATCCAAACTTAACATCTACTTGATCCCAAAACTTACATGGAACTCGAAGTTAACTTAAAAGTTGACATAAAAAATAATTTTCTACCTTATAACGGTTGTTCGTCTTACATTAGTTATGTTATTTAGATTGGGTTTGAATCACTCGAGTTGAAGGCAAATAGAAGATAGGTTATAATTAGGTTACTCTTTCTTTTTTTTAACTTTTCTCGGAATTTTGGCATCACATTCTTTTTCAGCTTTTTAAGTAAAAACTAATAACTAAATGTAAGACCTCTCTATTTTATTACTTATGAAAAAATTATCAAAGATAAAAGATTTTATAGGATAAAATAATAATTTTTGTGTTCTAGAAAATTTTCTTCTTAGCTCAATATAACTTTCCAGCAAGCGCACATATAAAAATACAAAAGGCAAGCAAAATTTTTCATGAAAAAAATTGAAAGAGAAAAATTAAGAGATCTAATCCGATCAAAGTAATCTATTAAGAAATTAAGAGTATGGAAGTCCTCTCTTCTCCCGAAATGAGAAACATGTGGTTATAAACACTGACTCTAACAACTATATAGTAGTAATTTGGTTGCAACGGTCATATTTTATAGGATCAACAACTAAAGTTGGTAACAATAACAACAGTAATTGGCGACACAAGTCATAGTTGGTTACAAGAACCGTTGATGATCATCAAAAGACTTGGTTGTCGTTCACATGCACTTCTCTTCACGTGTTATACCTTAATTGTGAGTTTGCTCCTCTTTTCCTCTCCTTTTTAGGTAAATAGCGAGGGCATATTTTAGTTATTGATAGAGACATTTTGATAAATTTGGCCAACTTCCCAGAACACTTCATCGAACAGTCCGTGGTGATTTCCTTAATCATATAATGTTTTTTCTGCATTGAAGTGCCTTAACATTTGCAAAATTAAATAGTTTTGGACTCATTAGGTTCCTTTCGTCGAGCCACTCAGTTTGAGTAAATCATGCCAAACTTTGATATCATTTAAATTTTCAATTAATGCTCCAAAGCTCTTGATGACATTTCAAGTGCTTGATTTAAACTCATTTTGACTCGGATTGAATCCCTTTTAGTGTCATCGGGCTCGTATTATCAAGTTACTCAGTATAATTGAAGATTTATTGAGATCAAAGCTTAGATGATCCTGAATTCAAACTCGAACGATCTCTTACCCAAAATACATCATGATTCATCTCGTTTCATAATAATTTCTTGGTGACATATCAATATTAATAAACAAAAGAAGCATTTACACATATTTCATACAATAGTTATGCAATTATATATATAAGGAGCAATAATTTGACATCTCAATATTGTACGAAAATCTGACACATACATAGATATTGGAAAACTAGTATGAGGAGCCGTCAACATTTTTTACGTGAAAAAATCCTATAAAGGAAAAAAACTAAGGAGTCCAACCTTGTTAAAGTAATCCACTATATGATTGTAAGTAAGACATAATCACAATGCTAATAATTGCAGGTTTATAATAGTCACCTAGCTTGAATAGATATAATTGAATTACAACAAATGTAGTTTTTGGCGATAATAGTGTTGGTAGATTGAAAAGGTTGTAATTAATTACTATAACGACAGTAGTTAGCCATAAATGTTATAGCGGTGGTTGTAACTACGTCGCTTCACCACAAAGGCCATTGTTGGATATTACAATAATGTCACTTGGCTATGAAGGTCACATATATTGTGGTTGATAGTCACAGTAGCATCAATTGGCCATAGAGGCCGTAGAAGAAGTTGTAGTTGTAACTAGCCACATAGGCAGGAGTTAGTAGTTGTAAGAGCATCAGTTGGCCACAAGAATCATATTGAGAAGTTACAAAAGTAATTAGCCACAAAGGCACTAGTTAGTAACTATAAGAGTGTATGTTACCCACATAGGCCATAATTGGAACCCGTAGTAGGAACTGATGTCAAAGCTAGTAACTATAAGAGTGTCAGTTACCCACATAGGTCGTAGTGGGAAGCCGTAGCCCCTACCCTTAACATCCTTCGACTGTGTGACTAAGGATGTCAAAACTGTTCCTTGTTCCCGAACAACTTGTGTTTGACTAAGTAAACGAGCCAAACACGAACAAATATTTTGTGATCGATAGATTAGTGAGTTAAACACGAATAATGGTATTTTTTAACTAGTCGAACACAAACCGAGCCTGAGCTCGCTCAAGCTCGACTCATTTACACCCTAGTCCCCCAACCGAAAAAAGGTAACACAGCTCATCCAACTACAATGGTTGTTTTTAGAAGGGTGGGTTTGTATGATGGTTGGGAGCAATTGCAATTGGGAGTAGTCGGCAGAACTTGTGCATTATCCTCGAGGTGCACCAATGAATGGTATTAAAGATCATACACTGCACCGTAGAGTGTTTTATTACTCTGCGACATCAATCTTTACTCCACATCGCGCTTCATTACTTTGCAACGTATGTTTTGACTCCGTGAGGGGCTCGTTGTAACAATCAAGGGTGACTAGCAGTAATCGACGGTGGTAGGGAAGCCGTGGTCGACAATGGTTGGCAAATGCGAGAGTGAGAAGTATTTACCTAGTCATCGGTTCAAATCGACACTAGAATTCAACTATTTTTTTTGCGAACTTGCTCTAAGTTTAGCTCTTCCTCTAGTTTAAGCTATAGGTCCCCATTCATCAAGAGAGTGTTGCTCTATTTATAGAGTCTGTAGCAAATAAGGAAAAAATTTAAACCACTTCATTTGACAACCGGAGAGATTCTTGTGACTGGACAACGTTTTGTGGACATATAAGTGTCTTAATAATATCGTAATTGAGTGATATTGAGCTTGTTGGACTTGTCTTATCGAGACACTTGATTTGACTAGAAATATGTCATATTTGAAATCCATTTGATTTTTGAATTAGACTCCAAAAACTTTCAAAAGTGGTTCAACGACTTGATCCGAGCTTGATTTAGTTTAGATTGGGCTAAGTTTGAAGTCAGTGTATCCATCTCGCCGAGCCGAAATTATGAAATCGGGGTTCTCCGCATAATTTTTAACTTGGGTATTCCTTTCCTTTTGCATTCATTATATGACCTAATGAAATCACATAGTGAGAAAAGCCACTTGTTGAATGGTGGCTCACGAATGTGATGAAATCACTGCGACATGCCACATTAGGGGTGACTAGACGCTTGTATAGTATTGTTTGGTCATTTCTTTATATATATATATATATAGCGCCGTTAAATATTTTTTTTACATATATATATATATATTATCTTTATAAAAATAAAAATCATAATTAATAATTTAAAAAAAAAATTGAAGTTTATAGATTTTTTTTTAAAACAGGCTCTAAACCCAACCCTAAATTGAGCATTGTTGACTCAATTTCAACTTGATTCAGATCAATATTAGAATTTTGAATTTGGAACATAATTTAGCCGTCGAGCTTGACTCCACACTGGGCATGGTCTTAACCCTCTATGACTGGAAAAACTCTTTTGTGGAAATCCATAGACTAAAAAATATATTTATAAACAGTCATATAAACAATTTTTGAAATTACACAAAATTCCTTTTCTTTCTCTAGAATTCATGGTATAATTTGCAGAATTCAGAATTCATCTTTTTCTTTCTTGCACTAATTTAATTTAAAGTCATTGGTCTTCTTTCCATATTTTCATTCATAATTTTCAAACAGAATAATTGAATATGAACCTGCAAAATTATCGAATGTAAATTAGTTCTCTTCTGAAATTAATTAAAAAGTGTGGCATTTAATTATGCGTAGTCATCAATAATTTTATCGTTTAACATAAATCTTAAGTTATTTTTTTTGATAAGAAATGCTTAAACTCAAATTAAAAGTTATTTAGAACTATAATTTCAACAAACTTATAGTCAAACTGACTGACTTGGCAAGTCGGATCAAAAGAGAGAATAATTGACCCAATTCAAATCAAATCAAGTCCAGATCAAGCTATTAAGCCATATTTGAAGTTTTTGGTGCCTAATTGAAATGTCAAATGGATTTAAAATATGACAAACTTATTATCAAATCGAGATTCTTTGTGAGATAAATTCAACAAGTCTAAGATTACTCAATTTAAAATCATTAAGACACGTAAATATTCACAAAATGCTTTTTGATCAAGAGAATATCTCAATGTTGTCCAATTGAGTGATTTGAATTCTTTCATTATTTACAGAGAAGTCACTCACAGACTCTATAAATAGACCTACCTCTCTTCATAAAAGAAGACAGATGAGTTAGACCAGGAGCTAGAGTTGAACCTGGAGAAGGTGTTGAATTAAAGTGTTGTTCTGAACTGAAGACCTGATGAACATTTCCTGCTCCCTCAGTCATTGATCTACCACCGTTCACCGTCACTGACCACCACCAGCTTCCATTATGCTCGCTGATGTTGATGAATCCTAGAGTGCAACAATACACACCAAAGACGATATAACAACACACCTCAAAGAAGGTGTAACAATTCACCATGAGTGCGGTGTAACTCTTTGCAATAATTTTTATAACCATCAAACACAAAATACGATGACTTTCTCTAAACTTCTGAAGTTTTCTTCTCATAGCTCCCCACTATGATCAATGATCTATGATCTATGTGGTTCACCTGACTATAGACTTTCACTATAAGCTCTGCGACCAAGTGATACTACTAGAGCTCACCACTACAATCTATGTGGCTCAGAGCTCAAGAAACTGTCAAACCAACATTATTAAAGCTCATTACTCTGGCTTATATGACCAACTACCACCTGCATGGCTCATAGCTCATGTAGCTCCAAACTCCAACCTCTATGGCTAATGAACATTATTGCAACTTGTCATTATGATCTACATGGCTTACATGCCACACAACTCCCAAACCTGTCATTTGTTGTGTACAAATATTATTATAGTTCACCATTACGACATATGTGAACAACTTTGGCTTATGAGGATCACAACTAATATAACTCCCAACTCCAACCTCTGTGACCTACAGACAATATTATGGCTTTCAACTCCGACTTTTGTGGCATACAATTGTTATTACAGCTCCTAACTCTAGCTCAATGACCTTATAGATGCTATTGTGGCTTACCATTAAGACTTACGTGACCAATAATAGCCTATTTGTTCATAGCTTTTGCAATTCCCAATTTCGACATTTATAGCCTACTGAGGTTATTACAGATCACCACTACGGTTTATGTGACCAGCTATAACTTATGTGGCTCATAACTCATGTAAACTTTAGTCTATAATGTAAGAATATTATTACAGCCCACTATTACGGCCCGTGTGGCTCACAGCTCATGCAGCTCTTGACTCCCGTCTATTTCTTACGAATATTATTGTAGCTCACACTATGACTTATGTGAACAACTATGGTTTACATGGTTCAAATCTCATGCAGCTCTTAAATCTGACTTCTATGACCTAAGTGACATTATTGCCGCTTATTATTATAACCTAAGTGACCAAATACAGCTTGCATGGCTCACTACTAGTGCAGCTTTTAACTTCGACCTCTGGCATACAAGCATTTTCACAACTTACCACCACGACTTATATGACCAACTACGACCTACGTGGCTACAACTTCTGCAATTAGGGATGTGAATTTAGCTCAAAGAATGTTAATCATTTGAATTTGAATTCAAATTTTGGCCTATATTGAAATAAACGAGCCGAGTTGAGCTAAAACTTTGGATCAAATTTATGTATGTGTGTGTGTGTGTCTATATATATATATATTATAGCTCCTAACTCTAGCTCAATGACCTTATAGATGCTATTGTGGCTTACCATTAAGACTTACGTGACCAATAATAGCCTATTTGTTCATAGCTTTTGCAATTCCCAATTTCGACATTTATAGCCTACTGAGGTTATTACAGATCACCACTACGGTTTATGTGACCAGCTATAACTTATGTGGCTCATAACTCATGTAAACTTTAGTCTATAATGTAAGAATATTATTACAGCCCACTATTACGGCCCGTGTGGCTCACAGCTCATGCAGCTCTTGACTCCCGTCTATTTCTTACGAATATTATTGTAGCTCACACTATGACTTATGTGAACAATTATGGTTTACATGGTTCAAATCTCATGCAGCTCTTAAATCTGACTTCTATGACCTAAGTGACATTATTGCCGCTTATTATTATAACCTAAGTGACCAAATACAGCTTGCATGGCTCACTACTAGTGCAGCTTTTAACTTCGACCTCTGGCATACAAGCATTTTCACAACTTACCACCACGACTTATATGACCAACTACGACCTACGTGGCTACAACTTCTGCAATTAGGGATGTGAATTTAGCTCAAAGAATGTTAATCATTTGAATTTGAATTCAAATTTTGGCCTATATTGAAATAAACGAGCTGAGTTGAGCTAAAACTTTGGATCAAATTTATGTATGTGTGTGTGTGTGTCTATATATATATCTGTGTGTGTGTGTGTCTGTGTGCATGTTAAATTGAATATAACAAGTCATAAGACAATTTCGAGTTGATTTTGTCCTAGAACGGAGTCAAATAACTCAATTTGAGCTAATTAGTTCCAATTTTGAGTTGGATTGCGCCGATTATGAGCAGAGAAGGATCCAAACAACACAATTTGAGCTAGCTCATTTCAATTTCAAGGCAGATCAAGCTCGATTCAATTTCAAGCTGGCCCGGCTTGAAATCAAATGTAAAGAGCAACAAGTCAATTTCAAATCACACAATCTTTTCAAGATGATTTCGAGCCGACCCCAGCTCGACTAGAAATTATTTTGTTAATAACCCTACCTGTAGCTTCCTACCTTAGCCTCTGCTTTAAACCAACACTCCTAAAACAACTCTCACAATCTATATGACCAATTTTCAACTATGATCTCTACGACAAACATACGCCACAACTTTCATCTACATCATTCATGGAGGGCTATTGTCGTTCGACTACGATCTTGGAGGTCTCTTACAAGTATTATCGTTGAACAACTGTGCACATCAAAATCACAATTCCATCGTCTTTAATTTAAGGTGAGAGTGGACATATGTACTTACAATTATATAGTGAATTATTTCAACTGGGTTAAACCCCAATATTTTTTCCCTTTCCAGAGTTTTCTACATAAAAAATTGATCCGTCTTCTTATGCTTAATTTGTTTTTATTTATATGTGTTAGATCTTTGTTCTCTAGTAAAACGATAAATTATTACTCTGTTGTTATGAATCATCTGACACACATCAACAATAGATGTTAATGAGTTGTCTAGTTTGTGACAAAATCCACTACCAACTTATTCACAAATCTTACATTTATTTACATTGTGGGAGGTTTACATACAAGCCACACAGTTCTCATGGATTTTCATCTATAACCTCTAAAATTTGATATTTATATTTATAACACAGGTGATATTAAAAATTTTTGCATGAAATTATTTGCTTTTTTTAAAAATTAATTATAATGTTATGCTTGATCCAATTGTCAAAGATTTAAAGTTATGTACGTAAATATAAAAATTGAAATGTTAGATAAGTAAATATATAAAAATTTGGGCATGTCCATTTTATACTCGATTTCCTTTCTGTATTAATAAAGACCTGAGGAAAGCTCGTCTTCTAAGTACCTGCAATCGGGAGTCCATTTCACGAACGATGACTGACGCCCATGAGAGCAACATGCTGACGTGGTGTCCTACGAATGATTGATGAGCTCATCGAACGGTCGTCATCCCTGTCACGATCTCTGGTCTCTTCCAGCCGTGTTCGCGGGTATCGCCGTGCTGTTGCCAGGAGGTTCTTCTAGTGAAGTTGTCCATTCTTTAACTGAATAATATGCTTCCGAATATTATCAAATTCTAAAGTTTTATTTCTCTCATATGTATTTTATATGCACCATCAATTAGGATTATATCGATTACCTAATTTAAAATTGAGTTACGTTGAAAAAAATAAAAATAAATGAGAAAAAAATTATTAGTATTTGTATACATCACAACTGTCAGCACAAATCTCAAAGTGTTCGAATGACTCAGACAACGACCGGACGATCAAGACGTACTATCGCGCTACTGCCAACCGCATGGCCAAGAATAGACCGACATACTATAGCAAGAGATTCGAATGACAAACCACACAGACATTCATAAACATACCACACAATTATTATGTATTTACAAATCTTACATCTAAATTTTGTTATTTAATAATTTAGTGTCTCAATCACAATAAAATATATGCATAAACAAAATAATTGTTGTATTTCGGAAGATTCACGGTGGTGGAATGATTATTTGGCGATTTAACATTGCATGAAAGTTCAACACACAAGGGTAATTGAAGTGACAGGTGGACACACCAAAAGTTCTTAAATGAAAAATCTCAAAATGAAAAAAAAAAACCAAGAGGCCTAGCCTAGACAGAACGATCCACTATAAGCTGATGAGTATATGCACATGCCCTTATCCTACAGGCAAGAAAGAGTTTACATAATTTCTTGAAGTATAATGATTGTATGCAGAACTATTCATTATATAGTGGTTGGGAGCAGTTGTTGTTGGGAGTAGTTTATGGGACTTCGGTGTACAATCTTCATGGTGTATTGTTGCATGGTGTTCAAGATGATACATTGCTCTGTATGGTGCTTCCTTAATCCGCGACATCGGTGTTTACTGATTGAAAAAAATGTGGATTTTGATTTTCTCTTGTGCATTGTCGATGAAATGAGTGTCCTAAAGTTTCTAATATGTATAGAGAGGCTTGAGTGAGGGGAAATTTGTACACTGCTCATTTTATTTCTTGGTGTGGTGTCACTTTGTGATTATTTCTCGTTATCAAGTTTTTCTATGTTAAATCTCGTATTTCTTGTGATTTTTTTGTTTAGTGCACTGTTGTTCTAAACTTTCGTTTCGAATCTGTTTCCACAATTCACATCCTCTCGCCAACAATCTGGTTAAATAAATGATTTAACTCTATCAATAACTAAAAATAATTCAAGTATTCATCGATTCATCAACAACTAGATATGATTTAAGACTTTGGGGCGAAAAGTTACAATTAGAAGAAAAAAACTAAAACACTTGAGGAAGACCTGAGAGACTTCTAGATGGAATGGAGAGAAAATAGGAATAATAATAATTTTTAAAATATAGTAATTGAAAGAGATAATTCAAATGATTTTACGCACCTTCTTAATGAATTAATAACTTAAGAGAAGAATTCAAAAAAAGCCAGAAGCACGTTCTAATTGCTTAGTCTCTACTAAACACCATTTTAAATAGAATTTGAGTTTATATTGGAAGTTGAGTTTATATTTCCTTAAGTATAATAACAACAACAACAAGCCTTTATTCCACTAAGTTGGGTTATCGACATTAATCCTTTTCTTCATTGTGTCCTATTGAGAGTCATATTTTCATTTAATTCTAATAAATTATGATAATTTTTTTATACAACACACCCAAGTCTTTTTAGGTTAGCCTCTACCTTTCTTAACATAAGTCAAATCTAAGTCATCTACCCCCCTTAACTGGGTCATTAGATTGATGATGTTTAATGTGATCAAACCATCTAAAGAAGACTCTAATTTTGTTTACCACTGAAGCTACTCCAACCCTTTCATGGATATATAATGTTAACCTCCTTTTTGGTCAACCCCATTTCATTACTTGAAACCCGATTCCGCTTCACTTGAACTCAATCTTAATAAACAATAAAATTATTGATTTCACTCTATAGATAATCGTAAGGCTCAAGAGCTCATTTCAAAGGATGCATGAAGCATATTATAACTACAAATCAATCTAATGATCAATTGAAACAATTTTCACGTAAAACATGTATGCATACATACATACATACATATATACATACATACATACATATATATATATATATATATATA
>NW_018164992.1:61385-66344 GCF_001263595.1 Phalaenopsis equestris | reverse complement strand
TATATATATATAATTATGTTAAATTAAATATAACAAGTCATAAGGCAATTACAGGTTGATTTTGTACTAGAACGGATTCAAATAAATCTATTTGAGCCAATTAGTTCCAATTTTAAGTTGGACTGAGCTGATTACGAGCAGAGTAGGATCCAAAAACCACAATTTGAGCCAGCTCATTTCAATTTCAAGACGGATCGAGCTCGATTCAATTTCAAGTTGGTCCGGCTTGAAATCAAATGTAAAGAGCAACAAACCAATTTCGAATCACACAATCTTTTTGAGATGATTTCGAGCCGACCACAGCTCGACTAGAAATCAATTTGTTAATAACCCTACCTGTAGCTTCCTACCTTATCCTCTGCTTTAAACCAACGCTCCTAAAACAACTTTCTACAATTTATATGACCAACTTTCAACTATGATCTCTACAACAAACAAACGCCACGACCACCATCTACATTATTCATGGAGGGCTATTGTCGTTCGACTACGATCTTTGCGGTCTATTACAAGTATTATTGTTGAACAACTGTGTACATCAATATGACAATTCCATCGTCTTTAATTTAAGGTAAGAGTGACCATATGTACTTATAATTATATAGTGAACAGGTTTAAGCCCTATGGTTTTTCCCTTTCTAAACTTTTCCACAAAAAAAAATTGATCTGTCTTCTTCTGCTTAATTCAATTTTATCTATATGTGTTGGATCTTTGTTCTCTACTAAAATGATAAATTATTACTCTGTCGTTGTGAATCATTTGACGGACATCAGTATTAGATGTTAATGAGTTGTCTAGTTTGTGACAAAATCCACTACTAACTTATTCACAAATCTTACAATTATTTACATTGTGGGAGATTTACATACATGCCACACAATTCTTATGGATTTTCATAAATAACCTCTAAAATTTCATATTTATATTTATAACACAGGTGATATTAAAAGTTTTTGCATGAAATCATTTGCTTTTTTTAAAAGTTAATTATAATGTTATGCTTAATCCAATTGTCGAAGATTTAATGTTATGTACGTAAATATAAAAATTGAAAGGTTAGATATGTAAATATATAAAAATTTTGCATGTCCATTTTACGCTCGATTCCTTTGTTTTAATAAAGACCTGAGGAAAGCTCGTCTTCGAAGTACCTGCAATCGGGAGTCCATTTCACGAAGGATGAATGACGCCCATGAGAGCCACATGCTGACGTGGTGTCATACGAATGATTGATGAGCTCATCGAACGGTCGTCATTTACTGTCGTCATCGCTGTCACGATCTCTCGTCTCTTCCAGCGGTCTTCGCCGGTATCGCCGTGCTGTTGCCAGGAGGTTCTCTGAAGTCAAATGAGGTTCTTCAGGTGAAGTTGTCCATTCTTTAACTGAATAATATGCTTTCGAATATTATGAAAGTCTCTAGTTTTATTTCTTTCATATTTATTGCATATACACCTTCAATTAGGATTATATCCATTACCTAATTTAAAAATGAGTTCCGTTGAAAAAAAAAATGAGAAAAAAATTATTAATATTTGTAAATACACAACGGTCAGCAAGAATCTCAAAGTGTTCGAATGGGCTTAGATAACGACCGGACGACCAAGACGTCCTACCGCCTTACTGTCAACCGCGTGGTCAGGAATCGATCGACATACTATGACAAGCGATTCGAATGACAAATCACGCTAAAATTCAAAAAAATACCACACAATTATTATGTATTTACATATCTTATAACTAAATTTTGATATTTAATAATTTAGTGTCTCAATCACAATAAAATATATGCATAAACAAAATAATTGTTGTGTTTCGAAAGATTCATGGTGGTCGAATGATTATTTGACGATTTAGCTGCATGAAAGTCTAACATACAAGGGTAATTGAAATGACAGGTGGAGACACCAAAAGTTCATACATAAAAAAATCTCAAAATGAAAAAAAAAAAACCAAGAAGTCTATTCCAGTCAGAACGATCCACTATAAGTTGATGAGTACACACACATGCCCTTATCCTATAGGCAAGAAAGAGTTACATAATTTCTTGAAGTGTAATGATTGTATGCAGAACTATTCATTGTATAGTGGTTGGGAACACTTGTCATTGGGAGTAGTTTATGGGACTACCATCTTCATGATGCATCGTTGCATGGTGTTTAAGCTGATACATTGCTCTGTATGGTGCTTGGTTAATCTGCGACATCGGTGTTTACCGATCGAAAAAAATGTGGATTTTGATTTTCTCTTGTGCATTGTCGATGAAATTTGTACACTGTTTGTTTTATTTCTTGGTGTGTTGTGACTATGATTATTTCTCGTTATCAAGTTTTTCTATGTTAAATCTCATATTTCTTGTGAAAAACTTGTTTAGTGCACTGTTATTCAAAACTTTCGTTTCGAATCTTTCGAATCTGTTTTCGCAATTCACATCCTCCCCCCAACAATCAGGTTAAATAAATGAATTAATTCTATCAAAAACTAAAAATAATTCAAGTCTTCATCGAGTCATCAACAACTAGATATAATTTAATACTTTGGGGCAAAAAGTTACAATTAGAAGAAAGAAACTAAAACACTTGAGGAAGACCTGGGAGACTTCTAGATGGAATGGAGAGAAAATAGGAATAATAATAATTTTTTAAATATAGTAATTGAATGAGATAATTCAAATGATTTTACGCACCTTCTTAGTAAATTAATAATTTAACAGAAGAATTCAAAAAATGCTAGAAGCACGTTCTGATTGCTTAGTCTCTACTAAACACCATTTTAACTGGAATTTGAGTTTATATTTCCTCAAATACAATAACATTTATTTAACCTTTGATCAATCTTGACAAACAAATCAAACAACTTTCTTACTGACATCGCAGTTTAACATATATTACCAATATAATTTTTTAATCGATTTGTTAATCAATAATAACTAATTAGCACCTATAATAATAACTAATTGGCACCTATAATTGGTGTTCTATGTTGTTTAGCTTCCCAAGTTTTTAAATGTAAATTTTAATAATATTTTTTAAAAATTCAATTTTTCTTAAATAAAAATAAATGGCTATATGTATTATTTGCTTTCGTTTCACCACACTTTGCCCATAGCAATCGCACCCATTATTCAAATTAATTTTATTTTCAATTTATTAACATAAAAAATATATTTTATTTTGCATAACCAAACAAAATTAGAAATCTAGAAAAGTGTTTGACTTGACCTTTGACCAAATTCGTGCTTGTTTTAATTAATTTGCAATATAAAAATTATTTTTTAATCATTATATTACAAAATATTTAAAAATAAGTCATGTTCACACGCAAAAACTGATGTCAGCCGTGATGATACAGTTCACGCGTAGATGGATTCTGCCTAATTCAAATTCAGTGTATCCTCAATTCTTCTCTATCTACTAGATTTGATTAGGGCTCCACTGAAAGATAGGGCCAATTAATTATAATTTTTAGCTTAAATATTAATTAATTAAATTTTTTAAAGATTTACATACATATTACTCAATTTTTATGTATTTATATATATATCCAACATGAACTTTAATATTTTAGCTCTTTTTAAAAAATACATTTAATATATAACACACTTAGCATATATTAGCTTACAAAAATTAAAGGGCAAATTTGTTACAAAATTAATGGATAGCACTCAACTTTTAAGGAATTTGCAAAGAAAAATATTTGCGTATATAAGACGTACACAGCGCTGCGTACGTTAGGGGTTATTCAGGGGTTATAGGGGGTTATATCCGGGTTATACCCCCTGTAACCTCCGTGTAACTCCCTTGTAACATCCGTGTAACTTATTTGTGCCCATTAAATTACAGAAGCGCAAAACTCATTTGTAGGTTACATGTAGTTTACAAAAAAGTTACAGGGGGTTATAGAGGGGTATAACCCCGAGATAACCCTCATGTACACCCTGAATAACCCCTTGACGTATGCAGCGCTGCGTACGTCTTATGTACACAAATAGTTTCCATTTGCAAAAAAACATTATTAAAAATCACTTCATAAAAAAACAATTGGTTGACACTCCAACATATTCTTCTAAAATATGTATACATCTAAAATTTAAAATTTGATATTTAACGTCATCAAAAAAATAATAATTATTACTAATTATTTAAATGCAAAATACTTATTTTCATAAATAAGCTTACGATATAAAAATGCTTAAAAAGAGAAAAACTAAATTTTAATAAATGTATTAAAAGTATTTTTCTTTTTCTTTTATTTGTTTTTTGATTTAGGGTTTAGGACAAACGAAAGCAAAGGCCGTGCACACGTGCCTCCGTCACGCTTGCTCACTTTCAAGGTCTAGCAGTCAAGTCTTTCTGCTGCTTGGACAGATACGGGCCACTCCAGTTCGGTTGCCGACATGCCGCCTTGGTGGCGGGGCCCGTTTCCACACATGCGAAGGAGACCACGGCGTGGCTGAATAGGCTGCTTGCTATTCTAGTCCGGCAGCAAATGATTGAAACTTCGGGCCCACTTCTAGTAACTCTCTGTGTGACGTGTGCTGGCCCTCGTGTATGGTAGGGAGCTTATCAGATTTTATTTTAAAATTTAATTTTAATTTAATCCGCGTGCTCCAGCGGAGGCACGTGCAACACACGCATCACAAAGTGATCCAAGTCCGTTCAAATAATAAATGATGATTTTTTTTAAGAAAAATAAAAGAATCAATTATGAGAAAAATAAATTCTAATTTATATTTAATAATTTACAATAAAATAATTTGAGATATTTATTAATGTTGTTAAGCATCATTAAATCAGTCCACTCAGTTCCTTGGCTTCTCTTTTGGCGAGTATAAGAAATTAAAAAAATAAATTAAATTTAATTTTAAATTTATAAAACACTTTTTAAAATTTCTCTTACATCTTGATAGTTAAATTTAGTTGGCATTTAATAAATAAATAAATATATATATATATATATA
>NW_018164992.1:52372-61354 GCF_001263595.1 Phalaenopsis equestris | reverse complement strand
ATAATTTTATTTATTTATAAAAAATATATTTTACTTCTAAAAGTTATAATAATAATATTTTATGTGATATAAGTTTAATCAGCGATTAAAAATAAACTATAATATGTGATTAATATGATCATTTGATATGTTAACATCATCGTACTCTTAATGTAGAGTTACGTTCGAAGTCCACTGATATGCGAGCACGTGGCTTCAAGGAAACAAGTGTTTTCCTGTGATCCGGCCCGATAACACAAGAGAGTATTCCTCCTGTGTTATTATGTATTTTTCATGTGTTATTGTAGTTGTATTCATATGTTATCATGAAGATCACCCGAATAATGCGGAATAATACGGGAGGAATATTCTCCTGCTCTAAAATGTTTTTTTTTTTGTCACCTACACATGTCCGCATAAAAATGAACAAATTCAATTATTAGGGGGGGTCAAATGAATGAACTCTCTCTTTTTTATTAAATTTTTTTTTGCTGCGGAGAATATTCTAATGAGCAGCAAGTGCTAAGAATTTACAATTAAAATATATAAAAATTTCAATTTCAATAAAAATAATATGTTTGCATCACTAATGAAGTCATATAACGAATTAAGCAAATAAATGGTCAGAAACAGTCAATAATTTCGCCCGCCTCCCTGGTTTTCCGTATTCACATTTGCGTCATCCCCAAACCGACTATTAAATTGCAGTCGTTGTCCGTAGCACATTTTATATAAAATTGCCGTCAAGATTTTCAAATTGAATTTTGCCTCTTTAATTTTAAGAAAAAAACATATTAAAATTTCCATTTGCCCATCTCAGCTGCCTAAAATTCTGCCAATTGTAATTTTATCTACTTAAATGTGAAATTAGTCAGGGGCTAGCTTGCAAATGTACACAAATCAGGGGGGCCGGAAGCAAAAACTTTCTTAATTTAATACATAAATTTAAATAAAATATTAAATCTTTTTACTTTTAAAGCTCAAATTTTTTATCAGAATATAAGTTATTTAATTTATTAAAAAAGCATCAGGTGTACATAAGTTGAAAATATGTAAAAATTGAAATTTATGTGTTGGATATGTAAATACATAACGGAAAATAAAAAAAGAAAGAAAACTGCGCACAAAACGTGACTAGAAGGGAAGGAAAGAAAAGTCAAGCAGATTCTTCCCAACTAATGCTTAGTTCTCCTCCTTTGTCTTCTTTCTCCAATGCCTACCAATCCACAGCCGACATCCTAATGAAGACTTTCTTCCTCATTCACTGTATAGTCATCTCCTTCTTCCAATATGACATCAAATGGATGATCTCATGGCTGTTATATCATCTTATATCTGTCCCCATCTCATCTTCTCTTCTTATAAGCATAGATTCCACCCTTCAGTTTTCCAAGTCTTCTTCTTCTTCTTCATCAAGTTTTCTACTCAAACTACTTCACCGACGCTTCTTGCAACGGCAATCATCATGGAACCATCCCCTCGGCTCGCTTGCTCTGCCGTCAATCTTGACCTCAGTGTCGGACTAACCAATTTCTCTTTAGAAGCCCCGGTTAGTAGTCTTCACGGTTGTTCATCATCTGTGGTATGGTATGATATGATACTGATATAATATGATATGATACTGATAAATTCAGGTTAACTCGAGAGATTTGATTCATAATTCGATTCAAATTGGAAGTATTTCGCAGGGTAAAGAAGAGGTTTGTTTCATCCCCATTGTCTAGCTCAAAGATTCTTAATTGGGGAGTTTCTGATATTTGATTTTTCTACACAATTTATATGTCTTGTAATAGGTTGAGGGGATGAGGTTGAAAGTGCAAAAGTTGAGTGAAGAGAATAGGAAGCTGAATGAGAAGCTTAGTGCTATGACTGTGAGTTATAATAATCTTCAGAACCAGCTTCTGGATCTCATGAACTCGTCGCCTTCCGAGAGGGGAAGAGGTGGTTCGACCACGAGAAAAAGGAAGACGATAAGCCTCGAATCTGATAGCCGCAACGACGAAAACAGCCACTTTATCTCGCATGTAGAGAGTTTGTCTAGCGAAGATTCTTATCAGAGGATGAGGGTTGATCCTAAGCCGAGTGTGTCGAAGATTTGTGTGAAGACCGATCCATCCGATAAATCGACTTTGGTAAGTTTCAGAAAGAGTGTATGCTGAAATTGAAGATGGTTATAAGAATTATATTGATTGATTGGTTTATGATCACAGGTGGTGAAAGATGGTTATCAGTGGAGGAAATATGGGCAGAAAGTTACAAGAGATAATCCCTCTCCAAGAGCTTATTTCAGATGCTCCTTTGCCCCTTCATGCCCGGTTAAGAAAAAGGTACATATTAAAAAAGAGAACATTTATAATTTGACCGTTAGTACATAAAATTTGAATTTGAATTTTCCATATTGAATATATAGGTGCAAAGAAGTGTTGAAGACTTGTCTGTGTTAGTTGCCACGTATGAAGGCGAGCACAATCATAAGCCTCCATTGCAAGGCGAAGGTCCGCCTCGTTCGAGCCAAGGCGTTAGCTCCGTGCCTAACTCCGCCGTCCAAATGATCAATGTTGACCTTACGGATGACCGGTGTGGCTCAAATTCAAATAAGGCTAGCACAGAGGTAGCTTCTTTTGGGTTTCATAAGGTTATGATTGAGCAAATGGCTGCCGTATTGACGAAAGACCCAAACTTCCGAACATCGATAGCTAATGCAATATCAGAAAGGGTTTTTGAACTTCCATCTTCGAAAAATTGATTGAATCTCTCCACTTTTGTTTAGATATTATAGCTTAGCTCTAATGTTAGGAATTAGTTTAGCGATGGCTTGCTTAAAGCAGCCCCCACTTTCTTTGTTTTCAAGATTTCTGCTTTACCAAGCAAATTGAAAACAAATTGTATGAATCTTGTAAGATTTTTTTTTTTTTGAAAGTATAAATCTACACTTCAATTTGAACTTGAAGTTCTAATGTTGGGAATTTGAATTTGTGAACTAAATGTTTGATATTTTGCAATGAATATGTTGGCAGGCACAATGAATGCATGCAGCATACTGAATTCAGTACTGTAAAGACTATATGCAAAAACTTTTCAGCAAATTGCATTAATTACTGAGAAATTTGAAAGTTTGAAAAGATTAAATTAATGAAGAGAGCTCTTAATTTGATTTATTTCTTCATAACTTTATATTTTTTCAGCATAAATGGCTTATGATCAAGGTCATTCAGTGAGCACAGCAGGAGGTACCACTACTATCACATGTGATAACAATATGATTTAAAAAGAGGCATTGACATACATACCTATACTTAAACTTCCTATTTTTACAATTATATCCCACAAATTTTTTGGAACATGAAAAAAATACCATTATTTTAACTTCTAAAGGTGAAATACACCTTTTTCATGCCCAGTAAAATGGCATATACGTAAAAGTTGAATTTTAGATACATAGGAATTGAGTGGTATGAATGTAAAACTTGCTAAAAATAAATTGAATGTTGTTATTATTTAATTAGGGAAAGTTTAGGAAACTTTACAGCTTATGTTTGGAACAATCAACGTAATAAACGAGTTACATGATTAGTCAAAGAAGAAAATGGAAGAATTCTTCATTTGAATTCAACTCTCTGTGTTCTTGAATAGTAGATATTTAGGTGAAGGAATTTGTTTATTTATTTATATTTTTTATATTGACATGATGTAATAAAATAATAATATTTTAAAAGAAAAAGCAACAAATTCTCCAAGTGTCAAATTTGTAATTTATAAATCTTTATGCATTTAAGTTTAAAAATAAGGTTGCAATCAAGCCGAGCCAAGTATATCAATGTTTGGACTTGGCTTGGTATAATCGTAAGTTGTTCATGTTTGACTTGAGCTTTTGTCGAGCTTTCATACATTGTTCAAGTTTGATTTGTCCAACTCTTTCAATGTTTGAACTTGATTTGTTTATGACAACTGAATGAGTATTCAAACAAATTAAAAATTCAAATGAGAATCTAGATTTCATATAAAAATTTAATAAATAATTTTACAATTCTAATCGCAGCTACTAATTTGTCGATGAACTCTAAATTCTTTAAACTTTAATAATTAGCTAAATAGTGCTTATTGATAGAACTATAATAGTTCAAATTCTATAAGTGGAAGAACTAAAATGGCCCTAAAAGTTATAGAGATGATAATTTAATAAGAAAATGTTAGTAATAAGACAATACACATTAATATTGTTGGTATAAGCAGTGCGATAGTTATAAAAAATTAACTCATTACATTCAATGTTATGAGTAAATATTTCATTCTAAATTATCATTCTATTATTAATAAAATAAATATATAATTAATAATTACACTAAAAAATAATATTGATATAATAATATATTACTATTAAATCTATAATGAAATAAATTCTAACTAATTCAATTTTATTTAAATAAAATATCATATATAATATACGAGTTATTATCGAGTTACTTGTTGAACGACAACCGAGTTTGCTCCTGAACATAAAATTCATGTTCAACTTGTTTATTTACTAATTTGAACGAACATGATCAAGTCTTAATCGAGTTGAGTTCAAGTTGTGCATAGATTCATAATTTATAGCCGTAGTTAAAAATATGAATTCTTATTCTTTATTATTTAATTTTTTTATGCAAACACACTTATTTTGAGATTTAACATCATATCATTCTAATTAATTTTCATATTTATTAATACCATAATATTAATATCTCGATAATTTCATTTACTATAAGTCAAATTATTATGAAAAAATTAAGTTTGAAGGCAATTATTTAATTTCTCCTAATTCAGATAAATTTTCTTGTGATAACTGCATTTTGGGTCAACATATGTTTTATGCATACATACATACTTGCATGGATGCATTTATATACAAACCACCCAATTCCTACGTATTTACATATCCAACTCCTAATTTTGTTTGTTACATTTAGCTAATAAATGCACCAATTTCAACAAATTTGGAACACAATTAAATTATTAATTTTGTTCTAATTGTCACTAAATACTTAATTTTATTTATTAAAAAAAAAAAAAAAGTGGATGGTAGACACATGATTCACATTTTGCACAGATTCTATGCTTGAGACATTGTAGTCAAGAGGACAGAAAATTTGAATTTGAAGAATGTGTAGCACACGTGTTATGGAAGTGTTTTTCTAGTCGGTGTGTCCCACCTTGGTATATTGCATCTCTCTCTATATTTTATATAACGTACCTCTAAACTCTCATACATACATATATATATATATATATATATATATATTCAAATACCTAAATGTTATCTATGTAAATAAGAAAAGGTTGATATAAGATATGTAAATACATAAGAATTGTGTGCTAGTATGTAAATTTCTCTTTTTTCGGAGCATTTTTCATTCAATATTTGTATAGTATATTATGGTGGAATGTCTGTTCATACAATTTTTTTGTTGGGTAGTAAGTTATGTAAATTTATTTAGCTTTTGGTTGGATTTGTGAGGGTATTATAATTTTCTCTGAGGATTTAATTTTTGAAATTTTCTCTTTTTTATGATCGTATTAAAGTAAGTTAAGTTGATTAAACATTTTAGGTGACAATATTTGATTAAAAGGTCTAGTTTGGAGATATATATTTTGACGTATTTCTAGCTTATTTTAAAGCCGACAAATTTTTGTAAAACATAGGCCAAAAGTTTATTTCAAAAGATTCATAGTCTTACTAAACTTTAAAACTCTCTTAGATGTATTTTGTAAATTATTTGCTTGATTTTAAGAAAATCAATATTTTTAATAAAATCATAGAAAACCTTCATTATTTTTATACGAGGTAACTGAAGTGATATATGATCAACCTCTAGCAAGGTGTTTTGTCTTTCTTTAGATTGATCAACATCTTATAAAGCTAAGGTCATCTTCTACCTCATCTTAATTTGATTTTTACCTTATAAAGATCTTATAAAAGTTGAAGAAAATAAAGTTCATACTCAAATTATTCTTCAGTAGGATGATGTCAACAATCTAGTAAATATATTTATCTTCTTGGAATAAGTTAACTTGGATGAGTACCTTTTTTTAAACAATCACTTAATGTGAAATTTTTACTTGCATAAATAGAAGAGAATGCTTAACTAATGAATCTTTAGGTTTAATGGCTAACTCATGTATGACAACCTCAATGGATGAACTTAATATTTTTGTTCTGTTTTAGGAAAAATAATCCTTGTACTCATAAGGTATCTTTCTTTGCTCTTTAATCATCACATCAATGAGTAGAAAACTAATAAATATAAGGCTTTTCGTTTGGTTAAGGATTAATTCCTTGAATTCAATAAAGTTCATTGCAGGCTTCATATAGATTGGTGGCGAGACATTTCACTCCATTGGGTTGAGTTAGTCCAACTCTACAAACTCTAGTTTTCACAACATAACATATTCTTTATTAGAAGTACAAAGGTTTGGAATATTAAACCCACCGTACTTTATTTATATGCATGTGCGTGTGTTTGTATATATATATATATGTGTGTTTATATATATATATATATATATATATATATATATATATATATATAATGTGTTGGAAAGTTTTAATTAGTCTTCACAACAGCTTCTTTGAAGTAGTGACCTCCTTAAAGTATACCTTTAAAAAGAATAGCATGCCTTTTCATAAAACTCCTAAGTGTTAAAAAGAAGTAAGTTGATATAAACTTGTGATTTAGTAAGAAATGCATAATAAATGCATTCAAAGTTCAAGTATGAACATATAAAGTTTGGATACATATTATTAAGGAATGACTTAACACAACAATGAAAATAAACTCCACACAAAAGATTTTAAATGTAAAACTATTTGATTAAACACTAACATCAACTATAGGGGTATCGGGGAGAACGTTTCATTATAAAAGAAATAATAATTTTATTATGAGAGATCTCTAATATTTAGTGAGTGAAAGAGGTGATTGATTGTTAATTAGGCCAAAAAGCATAGGGAAGTCTATCCAAGAAAATAGTGGGCCTTTAAGCCGACTCAGTAGACTCAATCTTAAATTCAAAGTAAATCTAAACATGGCTTGGTTAGTCAACCCAACCCTAACATTAATTCTTAAGTAGAACCTAGCTTAACTCAATAGCCTAATGCTTAGACACAATGGGTGACTTTTGAACCCTAGTGAAACTAATGAGCTTATAAAATTACTTTTGATTAATCATAATGGCTGACTTTATAGTTTTGCCAAAAAAACTATTGAGAGTGCTTGACCGAGTGAATATAGAACTTTTCTGGCCTATTATAAGTGTGAAGAATTTGTGGAGAAAGCCAGGGAAGAACTTCAAAGTTCTATTGAAAATAGCAAGGAGAGTGATTGGAAGATTGAGTGTGTGCAAAATTTTTTGCTTGTATATCATCTTCCTATTCAAAATAGAAAAAGAGAAAAGTACTTGAAGTTGTTTTTAATTGAATTTCATTTGTAGACCACTATGTAGATTTCTTTGTCTAATATAATGATTTTTTTTAAGTGTACAAGCATGTGTACCGAGTAGATATTCCTTTCTCCTTTGTTATGAATGTCTAGGAATATTAGGTTTGCATAATTGATGTGATTCAATTTGAAACTTGTATTTAGCATTGTGTTAACCTTTAAAACATAATTAACATTCTCTCTAGATAGTAGATTAGTTAAAACTCATCGTGAACTATAAGATTCAAAAGAATACTGAGTGAAACGATTAGGTTAACCACATTTTGGGGGAATAGGGACATTGTCTCCATATTTGAGCAAACTTGTTGAGATATGTTTAACTTTGGGCATTTCACTGGATTTAGGAAACTAAACTAGTGAGAGCAATATTTCTTAGATGCTCAAAAGGGGATAAGGAAGAGTGTGCTTCTGTTTGGCACATTTAATTTGAATCAACGATTTAATTCTCTTTCCACAAGTCCAATTCAAAAAAGAATTCTCTTGCACTTGACAACTATCTTGAAAACTTCCCCTTGCTAGCTTAGGTTGTTTCGCTTTCAAAAATTTAGAATAGTCACTACATTAAACCAAATTTATGACATTCAAGCTAGGGACCATTTTAGTAGACTAGAACTTTTTCTCTCTCGGATTTAACTTCGTTCCCTGTGGGATTGATACACGAAACTCAATTATGAATATTACTTATACGACACATATACTTGTGTGAGTCTTTCGTGCTTCGCCGCACTTATTTCGAATCAAGTTATTGAAATTACACATCCTCGGATTGTTGACATGGCAATTTATAGTCCATGTCCTTCAATCTCCGCGAATTGTCGCTAACGTTGGTGGCCTCCACACTCAACATTGACGCACGTCATGGCCTCCAGCTACCGCCGACTTTGGTTAACACTGGCCACCGTCGACTCCGGCAGCCACCGTCGACCATCTCCACTCACAATGGTCTCTACCGCTCCAGCCATGTACTCCCACCAGCACTTGTTGCCTCCAACCGTCGGCCTCCACTGCCATCATACTCGGCCTCTGACGGCCAATGAGGCTCCTAAAGCAACCATCTTTGGCCCACAAGGGCAACTACCTCCAGGGCTTTCAACTATGACTTATACCACAAACTGGCACTACAATCATCTTCAATATTCACGACTGACTTCTACCTCAATATAGATCAACGGGCTTTTGCAGCATGCTACCCAAGAACTACATTCAATACAACAAGACTATGACTGTTATTAATGAACTATTGTTGTACATTTACAATAATCAACTTTTGTAACTCTATCTTCCCTAATCCAACAAGAGTGGATGTGTTTACCACCTATCCATAGTGCATTATTTGGATCTGGTGGTTTTTTTCCCTTTCCATAGGTTTCCATGCAAAAGTTGAGATATCTTCTCCTACTCACTTTTTCTTAATTACCTGCGTGTGCGCTTAATTTTTGTGCAACACTAAGACAATATTTCATTACCCTACCACTACAAACCTTGCACGCATGGATTATATATATATATATATATATATATATAT
>NW_018164992.1:48635-52353 GCF_001263595.1 Phalaenopsis equestris | reverse complement strand
GTCTTGCACCCATATATATATATGTGAAAGAGTATATGTGACAATCTACAAGATAATGCAAATGTTAGAGGTTGAATCTCCATAAAAATGTTTTCTACAAATGCAAATTTTCTAATCTGATTTAATAAACTTTAAATCAGTAAAGTTATTGCTATTAAGTTTTTATTATGATATAAAGTTTTTGAAGCTTTTGAGGAAAAAAAAATTCAATTGCATTAAATACATGCAAGTAAAACAAAGAATTTTATTGAGCTTAAAAAGTAAAACAATATTCCTGATAAGAAAGTAAACTGTTAATAGTGCTATCCAAATAATTCTAAGAATATATTTTGTAGAGTATTGATCATTTTCTAAATTATGAACATTTGAAAATGCCGAATGTTGCCGCTTGAGCCCTTTTTATTGGACTACAAATATGGTATGGTGCCCAATTTTCCACTTCTGAGAATGACTAGGCGCCAACAAGCTACTGTCCATACCTGCAACCCCTCTTTGTTGGTAAAAGGAAACCAACAAAGTAGTCAAACAAAGCTACATGAGAGTCTACCTAAAAGTAGATTATACAAGTGCACATCACCATGTGTAGATTCGCATACTTGCATATTAAAGTACTTATAAGTGCACATACTTATACATGATTATTATTGGCCTGTCCTAATGATGGTAACATGTCCTTCATTACTCTCAATCAAGCATCAAACAAAGAAAAATCCTAGCAAAATGAATATTCTAAACTCATTTTACTTGTGACCAAAACAAGTCTTGAATCAAAGTTAGCATCACTACACTAGAACTGCATCAATTTTGTGCCATTTTAATCAATAAAAGCATAAAAAGGCCTTCATATACAATTATTTTTCTGCAGTGTTCTTGTCCCTGTAAATTTGTTTGCATTGTTGCTTTTGGCACTCTGGACAGCTGCTAACAGCCTCCTTCAATTGCTGTCCACCACCTCTGGCATTCCAAGATTGAATGGAAAATTAAGCCCAGAATGCTGACTCCTTGTTGTTCTCCCAAACTCATTACAATATGCCTTTGCAGCAACAAAACCTTCTTAATCCTTCTGAAACTTCTCCATCTGCCCAATGTCCTTCCTCCTCACTCGAACAGCCTTCTCCAATTACCTAATCTCTTCCTCATCTTGAAGATTTCAGTATGTCTTTACAGTATAATCTTCGTCACTCTTTTGTGAAAACCTTCTCCATTTGTCTAATCAATTTCTCTTCATGAATTATCTTCTTCCTTCATCCCATCTCTTACTCCTCGTCTGGCTGATTTCTTTAGGTGTTAGATATGCAAATACATATGAATTGGGTGGTATGTATGTAAATGCGCCGTCTAAGATTGGCTGCACATTTAACTGTGTTGGACCTCACACTTATACTTTCGTTTGAATTTGTGCTATACTCTATACTTCTGTTCATAATTCTTAAAGCCACTAATTTACTTGGCTATTCTTATTCTCCAGTTCTGGAGGCATTTTCAATCAGGGTTCCTCGTATGCATGATTTTTTATACACTACTTTTATATTTAGATTCTTGATGTTAGATATGTCAAAGTTTTGGAAAGAATTATTTGGAGAATATTAAGTTAATACTGCGCATTTTTGGACTTTTTACTGATGGTTTTATGTATGAAGATGCTTTTAAGTTTTGACAATTAAGGTAGATTGATCGTATTGTCTAATACTTACTCTTTTTGTTATATTGTACTTTTAGTAACTATTTTTCCTTTAAAAAATGCTTATTTTTCTAAAGAGAGTTTGTTACTAGTATTGGAATATCTCTTGGACTCGTTTATCACAAGATCTCAACTTATTCGTCCTAATAAATTGACTATCGTACTTTATCTAGAAAACTTAGGTTCTACTTCTTTAGGTGTATACACAAATATAATTGTATAGGATTATTTTACGAGTATTATGGAGCCCACTTGCTGAAGTGGCTGATCCGAGTCTTCCTTCTGAAGTGGTTGAACCGAGCTCATTTGCCGAAGTGGTTGAACCGAGCCCACATACCAAAGTGACAAAATTGAGCTCATTTGTCGAAGTGGTTGAGCTTATCTTTCACCCATGGGAGGTAGCTCAGTTGACAGAGGGATATATTTACCAAAGATGGTTTTCATTACCTGCAAAAACGAAGGTTCATCCATCTTTAAAAATGCTGCCTTACTTCCACGTCATAATCTTTTCATCAAGACACAATGGATGGGAACCATACATCACTAAATATATTTTTTTATTGATTTTCCTTTGTTTAAAAAGAAAGTCAAGCTAAGAGAGAGACGAGACCCCCCTTTTCGAGAGATTTCTTGGGTTTTTAGAACTCTCTCTCTCTCTCTCTCTCTCTCTCTCTCTCTCTCTCGCTTTATCTCTCACTTTAAAAAATCTAGTAGCTCGGAAAATTTCTGATGACCCCAATATTTGGCTTACCGGAGCTCAAGTGAGCTCAAGTTCAATAGATAATTTCTGAAACCTCTCCCAGGTCTTGCACCCATCTCTCTTTCTTTCACATTTCCTCTACAAAAGCACAATCTTTAACTGGTTGTATATACTCACGAGTGATTCGGGGCCCTACGTCCTAAGAGAATTAAACTCCATACATCTTAGCATGATTATGTTGCATTGTTTGTAGTCTAGTTGCATGAAGTTAATTTGATAACATCATAACAACAACATACCTTTATCCCACTAAGTGAGATAGGCTACATGAATCAATTTTTTTCCTTTGTGTTTTATTGATTGTCATATTTTCATTTAATTTTAATAAATTAAGATCATTTTTTATAAAAAAATGCCAAGTCTATTTTGATCTACCTTTTTTTTCTTAACATAGGTTAAATCTAAAACAACTATTCTTCTAATTGGGTCATCAAGTGGTCAATGTTTAATGTGACCAAACCATCTAAGGCTCTCTCTTTAATATTATATGTCACTAAAGATGTTCCAACCCTTTCACGAATATATTCATTTCACATTTTATCTCCAAGTACAAAACTGCTCATCAATCTGACATTCTCATCTCAGCAAACCTTAAATTTTATGTTTTTCTTTTACTAGCCAACATTCTGCACCATAAGCATTGTAGTTCTCATCATTATCTTATAAAATTTTCCTTTATGTCTAAGAGATTCTTTTCTATCACATAATAGGCCCGATGCGTTACTTCACTTCAACTATCCAACTTGAATTCTAATAATAACATTCCCATCTATACCAATATCAAATGTGAACAATTGAATCGAGATATCTACAACGTTCACTCATTTTAATGATTTGATCACTCATTATTACAACTGTGCTGCTAAATCTACTACCACTAAAATTACATTCCATGTATTTAATTTTAGATCTACTTAAACGAAAGCTTTTAGAATCTAAAGTTGACATCCATAGTTCAATTTTTTCTTGAACTCTCCCTAGTCTTGGCCACAAGAAGGATATCATTAGGCGGCATAAGCCAAGGCACAACCTTTTGTAAATGTCCATTAAGAACATCCATAACTAAAGTAAAAATAATATGGGCCTAAAGTTGATCCCTAATGTAATCCAACTTAAATAGGAAAATACTTGGTCAATCTTCCTTGTGTTTAAACACAAATAATAGCTTTAGTATGTTTGTATACTTGATGACTTGAATATAAGCAAGATCCACATATTTTTTTTTTCTAGAAATCTCCAAATTATTTCTCTTAGAATACTACCATATATATATATAT
>NW_018164992.1:40511-48625 GCF_001263595.1 Phalaenopsis equestris | reverse complement strand
TATATATATATATATGTAGATCCTCGTTAATATATCTATACTTCTCCATCAAACCTTTCAATAAGTGTATAACTTCCATAGTAGACTTGCCCGACATGAATATGATTTTGAGGATTTTTTGTATCACACCATAATCATGTTCAATTACTCTCTCCTATAATTTTAATTCCGTCATTCTCTACTCTCCCATAAAGGTGTCAACGAGCTGAATTTGAGCTAGCTAAATTATGGTTCAGCGTGGCATGACTCTTTAAAATAACAAGATTAAATTTCATGTTTGTGTTTGACTCGGTTACTTATTGAGCGGCAATGAGTCGTTCATAAATATGAAGTCCATTCAAAAGTCTAATGTGAATTATAGAATATGCATCTCATCACATATATGTATTTAGTCCTAGAAATATAATATATTATAGATTTGTTTTTTGACTTTCATTGTAATGGACCCTGATTGATATAATACGTTAAGGCTGTATTGACTTTACAGTAAGAAATGGCTGCCATTTTGGCCTCTGCAATCATTTTGCTATTTCAAAAGTGCCTTTTTTTATGTAAATTGAAATATGGTGATTGTATTATTGTCCTTGCCGATCTATCAGTGCCTTGTCTTGCAATGAAAAATAGAAAATTTTCTTGTATTAAATTGGAGATTAGATAGCTTATTTAGTTCTTTTCTTCGATTATACGTGTTCAAAATCGATTTTTCTCGTGTTCCTTCTTATTCTCCTAGCGTTCCGTCTCTTTTAGTAAATCTGATTGCAAGACTGTTTTATTTGATCGTCACTCTCGTGACAAATCTAAATTGCAATCAAACATCATCTCAATCTTAATGTCGTTCAGTTCAAATGAAAATAAATCTTATTAGATATTCCGCATATTTATGTAGGTGTTAGTAATTAATTTTTTTCCTATGATTTAAGTGGGTCACTTATGATGATGAAACCGCTGACATTCTGTTATTTTATAGTATGATGATGACAAATTGTTTCCTTTCTTCCTGAACTTTCAAATGAAGAAACAAATTGTCCACTTCCACTTGCTTGTTTAGTTGCCTTTGGGGCCACATGAAAGCTACCCTTCACACCTCATATTCATTTCAAAATGTAATCTTGTTTCTCTAAAACTAACATAGCTAAGGATAGTTGTTAATTTGGGTCAGTGGGTCGGATTCGAATTTGACCAGATCTGAACTTGTATGCCTGATCCCGATCTCTTTATTAAACATGTAAACAAATTTGAGTTGAGCATCGCCTAATTAACACATCTAACATGAGACATATTAACTATTTAAGTCAATTGTAAGTTTGTGAGTCAACCTGAACCCGACCTAACAATTAAACGAATCAAGATTATAAACCCGAACCCGATCTGAAATTTATTTGAGTCAGCCCGAATTCAAATTTTTTGAAAGGAGTATGGATTTAGGTGCAATAAAATGTTGCATAAACATTAAATTTTCTCTAAGAATTAGTAGTTTATGGTTATTTGTAAAATATCATTATTAATAATTTTCAAAAGGTGAAATGCACCTTTTGTATGCACATAGACCACCCGAAACTTGCTATTTACAAATCAACCACCCTCTTTCATCCATGTTTCAAATTCTCACTCAAATGTTAAAATTCATGGTAAAATCCCAACCCATATCTTTCATTTTTATCAAATTCTCAATAGTTTGATGCTAACACACATAAATATATCAATTTAGTAATTCTAAAAAATCACCTGAATTATTAATTTATAAATATTAATGTTTTGGGTGCTCTGTTGTTAATTATCCCAATTTTTTTTATGTAAATGGTGGTTCTCATACAATTTTTTCCCCCAATTCAAGGCAGCAGGTGAGCAATCATATGTGAGGAACTTCCAACTGCACACCAAAAAACCATTTCTATGAAAACTTAGCTCCATCTTTCCATTAACACTGCTGCTGTATCTTCTTTGTTCATCAGCTAAACCTCACCACAAAATCAAACTACATAAAACAAAATACAAAACCAAATTTCAAATTTTTACGACAATTTCAAACGAATGTGTTCTTAAAACAATCAGCTTTAGCAGCCATTCTGTAGATACACGATTCTACCTCAATTTGCTAAGCAGGAGTCTCCCATATATCGAACACATTCGTCTCACTATGCAGAGCAAACAACCTATCGCCGCCGATCGAAATATCGCAGATCGGACCGCCGTAATTCGTCCCCAACGTCGTCGTCAACACCCACTCCGGTCCACAGAACACAGATATAACATCGTTCATCGACGAGAACAACTGTCCTCTGTGCATCACGAGCTTCGGGTAACAGCTCTCTTCTCCTCTAACCTTCCCCTTCATAAGCTTGCTCCTTGAACTCCACCTCACCCCTCCTCCATTCCTCCTCAAGTCCAAAAACCCCAAATCCTCGTACTGGTTCACCACACAGATCGAACGGTTGTCTTCCATCACAATGGCGTGGAGTACTCTCTTCTCATCCAGAGAAGCAGCCGCCGCCATTGTTCTTTCATCAGTCCATGACCAAACCATGTTCTTCTCTCTGAAATCCAATACTCCGATGAAACAGTTATCTGTTCGTGGAAACAATGTGGCCACCATCAAAAAGTTATCTCCTTCAATCCACTGAAGCTTATCGGCGTCCCCGAAGGAGCATCCAGGTGGTTGGTAGAAAAAATCCGACTGGTTTCCGGTGATTTGATCCCAAACTCCGATGCCGGACTCGTTGCATCTTCCCTTGCAGCTGGCGAAAATTTTGTAGCCGGGATTGCTGAAACAGAGAGCTCCGGCGGTAAAGGATTTAACTTTATTGTCGTGTGAGACGGGGAAGCGGTGGCGGAGTTCGCCTGAGGAGGGGGAGAAGAGGCCCATGCCGCCGCCGGCGCGGCCTGGGGGTTGGCGGGCGGTTAGGACGATTGTATCAGTGTCGATGTAGCCGACATCGTTGATTTGTTGGTAGTCGAGGTTGATGGGGTTGTGTTGGTCGAGCATCCAGTCGTAGAGATGGGCGAGGGTGCCGTGAGCGATGCAGCAGCCGCCGTCGGGGCTGGCGCGGACGGCGGTGGGGTCTCCAGGAGCGCGGCCGGCGACGGAGGAGGAGAGGTGGAGGCGGTTGCCGTCGAAGGGACCCCAACGGGCGGAGCGGACGTGGTCGAGGAGACCGTAGAAGAGGGCCTCGCGGTAGAGAAGTTTTTTGGGCATGATGGGAGGGATGTGGAGTTCGCCTGTGCGGAGGAGGTCGAGAAGGACGCCGAAGCAAGCCGGATTGCGGTCGATGAAGTACTCGCCGGCGGAGGAGAAAAGATTCCAGTTTTCATCGAGGAGGGCGCCGAGCATGGAGTTTCGGCCGGCGTTTGCGAGAGTGGTGGTTGTGGTTTCGAAGATCTTGCCGCCGACGTTGAAGCGGATGCGGTCGATCGCGTTCGCCATTGCGGATTCAATGCCCATGATTGGATTTGAAACAGGGGAGAAAGATCGGAGGGGGGGAGAAGGGATTGAGGATTTGAATTGAGGAAAAAGTGAGCGAAGGAGATCTCTTTTCGTCTTGTTCTGTCGTCTTCTTCCTCTGGTTTTGAGTTTTGTGAGAAAAGATGGCTCCTTTGGCGTACTCTGGAATCGGACGCTCCAACGGTTTAAAAGCTCTGCGAATCGATCTGTTTCAGCTAAGATTCTTAGAGGTGGAAGGGATAAAAATTAGAGCCAATCTTCATCTTTTGACGTCAGATTAGAAAAACTGCGTTTTCTAATCTGATAAATTATTGAGACTAGAATGCTATAAAGACATCACAGCAGTAGCACACCGCTATTTCAAACACACCCGTAAATGATCTATTAAAAGATTGAAATTTTCTCATAGTCACAATTCTTTAAATTATAATTGAGTTTTAAAGTAATATATTATTTAATCTTAAACTTGAGCTTATCATGAGTTTTAAATGAGTTTATTTGTGATCATAAATTAATTAACCTATAACACAAATGTTGAACTCATATTAATTATTTCTTATCATACATCTCTTAAGTGTCAAATCATGTTATTCATTTTAAATCTCACCATAAAAGATAATGTGATGCTAAATTTCGTAAAAAATTTAAGATAATTTTATTTTGTTTTAAACATACAAAGTTAATATTTTAATGGATAATTTGAATGGTCATTTATATTAAAACCACATAATTTTTTTGCATTTACATACTTAACACATAAGTTTTAATTTTTGCAATCATAACACTCATCATAATTAACATGACGAATTTGGATCCAACACCCTAAAAAATGTGGTTGGCATAAATCGTACCGATAACAAGAAGAGAAGCAATACCGAGGAAAAACACCTTAGAGATGCACTCCTAACAAATAACAAACAAAAATTGTTACCTCCAAGAAGCCAAATACTACGAATAACCAACTACCTTAGCCAACCTATCGTTCCATTCGAGAATTAGCCTGCGAAAAACCCCATTCGGCTGGCTACCCCCACACACTTGGCCTCGTTGGGGGCAACCGCAGTTTCACTTATCTTCTCTCTCTTACTTGCTTGTTTCCTCTCCCTCGGTCTCTATGCTCAATGCCTTGGACATAATTAACATGACAAATTTGGATCCAACACCCTAAAAAATGTAGTTGGCATAAATCGTACCGATAACAAGAAGAGAAGCAATACCGAGGAAAAACACCTTAGAGATGCACTCCTAACAAAGAACAAACAAAAATTGTTACCTCCAAGAAGCCAAATACTATGAATAACCAACTACCTTAGCCAACCTATCGTTCCATTCGAGAATTAGCCTGCGAAAAACCCCATTCGGCTGGCCGACGTCCAAAACCTACCATTGGCAAAATGAAATTAGTGTCTGTGACAGTCAAGTTCGATGATGCTTTTCATGCCTCCCGACCCTTTTCGCAGGACTTCTCCTGCACCTATTCTGATATGATCATTCTCTCACATTACATCGATTTCCCTGCCGACGCGCTCCGACGAAAGACGGAGCACTCCATCTTGAGAGCAAAAAGAAAAGAAAAGGAAGACCTTTATGCCTCATTTGATCGGCTTTCTTGTTCTCTTTGAGTCATTTGATCGACTTTCTTGTTCTCTTTCTCAAAATTTAAACCCACTGTGATCTTCTCTTTCAGGCAAATGGGGAGTTGTTACATAACATCATTTGTGCAAGATGTTGTGAGAAAGAAATACACAGATCAAAAAACTTTTATGTTGCATTGGCATTAATGTTCAATAACCAAACATGGTAAGATGAGCTAATTGTCAACTTAAGGTCTGCAATTAAGATAATTGTAACATGCCCTATAGTTTACTCCGACAATAAATTAGTATAATTCAGGAAAACGTGCAGTATGATGTGAAGGATGATACACTTCAATAATATTTGTTTGCAATATGATGTAAAGGATGATACACTTCAATAATGTTTGTTTAAGGTGAAGATTGGAATAGGAAAGTTTAAATATTTCAAGATCAATTATATTTCAAAGATGGAAAATTTCAAACTTGGAGCTAATTCGCCCAGCATTTAATAAGGTAGAAAACATGGAAGTTGAATGAGACAAGTTGGGTTATCGAACTCAAGAGTATTTGAAGACTATCCCAAAAATATCAAAGGCACAAGGTGTTTACACATTAGGAGGCAAGTTGTTCGAGAGATCGTTTCTCAAGTATGTAAAAGATGTTGAAGACCAACATCTGGGAGGAAGTTCACTTAAGAGAATTGTGGGAGACAATTAGAAGGACACATGTTATCAAATTAATTAAACCAAATCAATTATTAGAAAAATTTGAACCTATTAATTAAGATATAAAATCAAATAGAAGTATAATTAGGATATATTGATCAATTTTTTTATATCAAAATCGGTATTAAAGTTGTTTGATTTTATAGATGAGTATATAATTCCATTAAAAAATTAAAATTTTTATTATATTAATCTCAAAGTAAATTTAATGCGTTTAAAATGTATTATGATAAAAAATTTAATCATATATATATATATATATATATATGAAAACGAATTGGGGTCTAAAAAATAAAAAAATAATAATGTAAGCTGTTCTAATTTAAATAATCCCTATGCAAAAGGTTTTAATTCATACATGCATATGCCTACATATTTTATGAAGGTATAGTTGACCTTCCAACTCCTTGCCAATGTCATCTTAGTTTTTTTTTTAATGATTTGTCCCAAGCATATATTTTATCCCTTCTCCCTTAAATGATAAAAAAACTACTAACTTATTTATTTTCATTAAAATTTGATATAATTAATATTAAATTCTTAATATGTCTATATTCTAAATATTTATAATGAAAATTCTAATTCAAAGGCCAACTAATTAAGAAAAAAAATGTAAAATTATCATAACCAAATGTTCATAATGGCATAAAACAAATTTAATTTCCGATTTTTTGTTTTTACAATGAATTTTAGGAAATTTACATGCATACCACATTATTTTTATGTAATTTTGATATTTACATTTATAACTTTTTGTTGTCATAACCTATGCATTATAATTTCTATCTCTCTTAATAAAGGTTAGATATTTTTATATGATATAAATTAAAGATTTGAGTGTTATATATGTAAAACAAAAATTATGTGTCAAGTATGAAAATATATAGAAGTGCAGTGGTATGTGTGTAAATATCCCAAGAATTTCTCTCGAAATTGATTAATACCTAACAAATGTTTTTTTAATGCCCTAACAATACACAACCAGTTCTGTACTTAATGAACTTATTATTTTCATCTTGCGTTTCCCTAACACTAATTAAGATTGACACGTTCGACCACGCTGATTTCAACGCTTTAATATTAAATTAGAAAAAAATTAGAGCCTAATCACGTATTAATAATTCATTAATGATTAAACTCGATTAAAGCAACAATACCCACCACATGTGTGGTGGGATAATTAATGGTTGTCATTTGTAGAGAGTCCACCTATGGTTGGTTGCGTGGGAGTAATCCACTCTTGAGGTAATTCTGACGGCGCATTGATTAGAATGGTGCTCGGAAAAAATTATTATCGAAATTAAATTTCATTTTGTTTTGCCTTAATTTTGTTCATTTAAAATCAAATTTAATTTGTGTGTATATAATGTAAGTTGAATTATGGTAGAAATCTTAAAAGGAGATGGCCAAAGTGTCGAAGTAGAATATGATATTTTGATTGTTGATGTATATGAAAAATATGACAACACGAATCTCAAGGAAAACGAGCGACTCAGTAGGAAGGAATGACTGATCAGTCACACTTGTTGACGGACGACGAATTGGATGTTTTTGAAGAAAACATTTGGATCAAGCAACCGGAAGAATATGCCAAGAGAATCCTTATAAGACGACAATCGGCCCTCGGGCAGATTAGTAAATTATTTAATCTCATATAAATTATTGTTGTAGTTAAGGCGAGGGCAAGCGACCGACGAACTTTTTAATGACCGAATCAATCTCATTCTTATTATATTCAAATATCTTTGTAATTACTAAAATGTCCCTCTAAAAGCTAATAATAAGAGGACTGACATGTAGTTTTATAAGATTATGGCCTATTCCAGTAAATGGGCGGTCCATATCATAAATAAAGGGAACACATTTTTATTGTTCTTCCTTATACTCTATCTTATTTTGTCTTGCAAAACACGCTATATCTTAGGTGTGTTTCTTGGACACTCTTGGCTCCAACAGTCGATCTCCAAAAACTACAGAGAAGTGTGATTTTTCTTGATAAGATAATGATCTAGTCAAGTTAAATCATTGCTACCTATGATTGGATAATTAGTCATATGAGTGCCAATGTCTTCCTGAATAATAGAAATAATCATGAATTATTATAATCTTGATTGACTCAATATAACTTTAATCATGCCACCCTTTTATTTTTATAAGACATTGATTGATAAAATGTGGACTAAGAGTCTGTTTGGGATAGCTTTATGTCTGTTTGCTTTTCAAATTGCCAACGTAACTCCATTAAGGGAAATAATTTCTAGAAATTTATGTCATCGAAAGCTATTTTTTCGATTTAATCTGTTAAAGTGTTGGTTGTAATAAGGCTAATATCCGATTTTTTAATATATATATATATATATATATATATATATA